>NW_017731544.1:2304386-2335384 GCF_001890085.2 Hipposideros armiger | reverse complement strand
CAGGTTGAGCTGTTGTTCAGCATCTTAGCTGTAGAGGGCAGTGTCACTGGCCCTCATATGTGGGATCCGAACCGGGGCCTTCTGGCATCCCAAGCCAGCTCTTAACCAAGTACCACTCAGCTGGCCTAGGGCAGATGTTTTTAATTCATGTAGTGTAGTACCAGGATGTTCCTCAGGTCCTATGTATTTTCTCTGGAACTCCATTAAAGAAAACTAGACCACTGAGGAAGGATTTCTTGAATTCAATTCTGTGTTGGTTCCTGAAAGTGCTTCAAAGGTTTTGGCGTGATGAATTTATTTGGGACTATTTGCTTAGTGTGGATGTTTGTCTCTCTGTTTAGATCCCAGGCACAACCTCCTTAGGTATGTCTGTCTTTAACCTAAGCAACGCCATCATGGGCAGCGGGATCTTGGGACTTGCCTTCGCCCTGGCGAACACCGGAATCCTGCTCTTTCTGTGAGTGTTAACAATTGCAGTACTCTCTATTTTTAAACTGTAGTTTCTCTATGTTTCTGTTTATGCACAGAAGAAATTGGAAATATTTCTAGTTTTTTGTTTCTTCTGTTTTTACTAACTTGGCTAAGTGAGCAGTACATACGTTTGTATTGTTTGTTTGAATGATTTTCCAAGATGCACCTAATGTTTGCAAGAAAGGGGAAGGAGGAAATCTTTTTATTAATCAAGAATACCAAAATAAGCATTTGTAAAAAAGGATTAAAAGATTTGAAAAATCTCAGCTAAATGGTTGAACTATTAAGAAGTGTTTAATCCAGCCAGTCACCTCTGTGGTATTTGGATTGCTATGGAATATGTACTGTATCTAAAAGTAATTACAAATTTGTTTGTAATAAATGTTCAAGAAGCATTGAAGTTTCTAGTATTTTAAAGATGAGAAATTAGCATGTACTTTTCCTCTGAGATTCAGTGAAATGAAAATGGGCAGTTTTCTTTTGAAATAAATTCATCTCAAACTGTTGAATGAGACATTCTGCCAGTGTATGGAGGGCTTATTTTCAGTTAGAACGAGATGAAGACAGATCATAGAATTTATACTAGGACAATTCTCACCCTCTCAAACGTCTAAGGAATATCAGTGGTGCTTTGCCTGATAAGGCAAGGAGGATATTCTCTTCCCCAGAATCGTGCTTTTTCACCCCTGACTGTACTCACTCTCCATTGGCCTTGCTCAGTACTCCTCACGGCCAGATCATTTTGATAGGAGCATCATATCCTTGGAAGCAGTGACTAAATGGCTATGAATCCTAAATGGTGTGCATTCCTTTAGAAAGACTCAGAAAACTGTGATGGAAGTGCATTGCATCCCATTCCATTACTTAGGGATCAGAAATGCCTGTCCACGCTACACCGTATTAGTCCAGAGTACTAGAGATTAGTAGCCTTACTTTTGTGTGTAAACTCACTAGAGGTGTCCTTCCTAGAATTAAACCAACTCTATAAAGGACACTGAATTCAATATCTTTTTTTCCTTATTGTTAGTCTAACTCAGTAAACCCGACTGCAGCTTCTTTTCTTTATTGCCCTGAGATCTTTCTATGTGGCCTTTCTGCTTATGTATATCTTGAGCCAAGTGTCAGGATTTAGGGTAAAATAACAGATTTGGACAAAATAATTTTATTGTGATTTTTTTTGTATGTGTGTAACTCTGAACCTCTGAAGACAACTTGTGTAGCTGCGCTTCTGAATTTTAGTGCATTGACATGAAACACCTGACTGCTAGTCCCAACTCCTTTTCTAAATACCTATGTAGTCTTAAAGCAAGTTACTTAGCCACTCTGAACTTCGATTGCCTGCTCTTTAACCAAGGAAATGGCACTAGAAAAATGTCAGAACCCTGCCAACCTCCAAAATCCTATGGTTCTGTGACTATTTTTCGTTATTCTAAAGCTGCAAATATGTTCTGTTCAGAAATGTTTTACATGGATTTCTTCTTCTTTTTTTTTTTTTTAGTTATTGTAATATGTCAAGTAGTTATATGGAAACATAGGGTAAAGAGTTAATTCTTTGATAATGATAACTATTCTTTTTGCTCTTACTTTGTGCCAGGTACCATTCAGTGTTTTATGCTGAATCCTTACAAGTCTATGAGATAGGTACTATTGCTAGTTTCTTGTTTCCCAGATAAGGGAACTGAGGCATAGAGAATATACTTTTATTTTGAAATCTCTGTCACCGTTGTGGGAATTCCCTTCACCTCTCTTCTCTGCTAGATTCCTTGTTTCCTGTATTCCATTTCTTCCTCTTTCTGTATTACTTCCTTGCTTTTGTTGCTTAAAAAGATGAATAAAAATAAAAGTGTTTAGGCTTTTATGTCTGAAAAAATTTTTATTCTACTTTTACCTTTAATTGGTAGTTTGGCTGGATATAGAAACTCTATATTGGAAATAATTTTCCTTCAGAATTTTGAAGGTATTGCTCCATTATTTTCTAGTTTTTTTTCTGTTGTGACGTCCTATATGCTTTTGATTCTGGATCTTTTATATATAGCCAGGGTTTTTGTTTTTGTGTTGCACTTTCTGGAAATTTGTCAAATCTCTTTATTCCCAATGTTCTGCAGTTTCGCAATGATGTGTCTTGATGTGGGTCTGTTTCATCCATCATGTCAGACAATTTGTGCATTCTTTTCTTTTAGAAATTCATGGTCTTCAGTTCTGGGACATTTTCTCACATTATTGTGTTAAAGAATTCCTTCCTTCTCTTTCTCTTTCCTCTCTTTCAGGAACTGTTACCAAGATTTTAGACCATGTGACTAGTCCACTGATTTTTTATTCTTTTTTAAAATTTTCATTTCTGTAATTTTCCACTGTACTTTCTGGGATATGGCCTCAAAATTTTCTCAACTCTTTACTGAATGTTTTACTTCTGTTATTATTTTTTATTTACAAGAGCTTTTAAAAATTTTTGAATGTTCCTTTTTTATATTATTTTGTTTTTGTTTTATAATTTCATTGTCTTCTGTGATGATTCTAATGATAGTTTTTCTCTGTTATGGAAAATTTTAAATATAAAGTGAAGATAATAGTATAAAAGATTCCCATCTTCCTTTTTTCCCATTGCCATGATTGTTTAGTCAGCCCCGTCATCCAGACTGCCTTAAAGCAAATCCCAGCTATCATATAATTTCATCCATAAATATTTCAGTATATTTCTCTAAAATATAATGACTGTTAAAACATAATCATAATAAGCCATAATATGCCATATCTAAAAAATTAACAATAGTTCCTTAATATCATCAAATATCCAACCAGTATTTAACTTGCTTTGATGATTTCATTTTTAAAAAACAATTGGATTGTGCAAGTCAATACTCAAATAAGTTCTACATAGTGCAATTGGTTGATATGTGTTTTATGTCTCTTTTAATCTGTAGATTCCCCTCATTTCTCTCTCCTTTTTTTCCATACAACTTATTTGTTGAAGTTACAGTGCCATTTGTCCTATAGGGTTTCCAACAATCTGAATTCTGACTGTGTCCCTGTGATCAAATTGACTTTTGTTTGTTTGTTTTAGACTCTGTCTTTCATTTTAGACTCTTTCCTTAAATGTCAGGTGGTCCTTCTTTGCTCTATTCAAGAATTTTGGGGGAGGGCAAAGTTAATTTGAGCCTGGTACACCTGAGTGGGGCTTATTGGCAATAGCGTCACTTGAGGTGCTGTTAATAGCTCTTTACTTGGGGAACCACCAGCGTCAGTTTCTCTTTGGCTATTCAGATCACCTGGAGATCTTCCAATCACTTGCCTGGAGGGTCTTGGCATTGCTACCATCTTTTTGGGAACCAAATGGAGGGAAAGTGTTGGGTAAATATCTCAGGGCGCATGTGTTCACCCAATCCTAGTTTTCATTACAGTACTCCTTCCCCCAAAAGTTGTACTGAATGCCTTATCCAGATACTTATATTTTATACTGTATAGAGAATGTATCTTCAGATATGTATCTTCTGCCAGGATGGGAGAGGAGCAATCACTCAGCTTTATGGAGTAGGTGAATGGTCTGAGGAATCTAGCTATTAATATTTCCTGAAAGAAGTTCAACAGAGCGTCTTTATTTTAACTCATCCTTTCCATTGTTCCATGCTTCCAGTAATGCCACCAGGGCCTTTTGGGAATTCTGTGGTATAAATTGGATTGGTCTTGGCTTTCTCCACTGCCAAGATTCAGCTCTGCTACTTGCCAGCTTCTGAAATTTTGTTATTGTTGTCTCCTCTCATGTTCTTACTATCCTAGCAGTAGTACGTCTTTAAAATAAAACCCCTCTACTGGAATATCAGGAGGGAGCAGGAGTAAATCCTTATATCCAATCTATGATCCCTGGAATTCAGGTGATTTTTAATTATACTGGTTCAGGGATAATTGATCTCTTATCTCATAACTCTTTAGTTTCTAACTGAAAGCAAAGAATTGGGTAAACTTGACTTTTATTGTTGCAGGAAGATTTCCCTTGGATAATTATATAGATCATTTGGTTATTTGCGAGATGCATGAATAGCAAGCACAACACAGGTAGTTGTATAAAACACAAACTTCTAAGTTTTGCACAAAAAGTAGAAGTCTTCTACCTCAGAACAAAGATCCACTCTGTGTTGTAAAACCAGCTGCTCCTACAGCTGCTCAAAGCCAAAAAGCAGTTGGCAGGATCGAGATATTTCATCTGGTACAGGGCCGGGTTCCAGACTCATACTGGCCAACATGGCGAAAGAGTCCAAGCCCGTCCAGGCTTCTTTAGAAAAGCAGCTGGGAAGGCTCCTCTGTGTCTCACTGAGGCTGTGTGCGGGCTCTTCACTGGGGACATCTGGAATCTTGCTGGGGTGATTTCTTTTTCTTGGATGAATTTGGGGCTCATTTTTTTTTTTACCTAACCACAATGGCTGTCATCCCTGCTTAACACACATCTGATTCAATTAGATTCAATGAATTCTGCCCTATTGTAAGAATGCTGTTGGGTTTTCTGTTTCCCTGAATTCTGAGGCCTTATAATTCCATCTGAAGAACAGGAAGTTCATGGTAGTGGGGAATCTGTTTAGAACTGTTCTGAAGGTATATGTTCTCAGTTGGAAACAAAATGGGGCTGCACCCTGAAGCAGCAATTCAGTAATGTGCTGAGGTACAAGTACCTTAGGGTCAAATGCACGTATTGAATTGAGTTTTCCTAAGAGTGGGGATCAAGGAAAGGGCAATGGGTGCTGAAGAAACCTCCTTCCACAGTAACTTCCTCTTCTATTGCTAATCTTTTTACCCAGCGTCCCCATAACTCTATCATAACAAAAGTAGGGATTGGCATGGAAGTAAATATTGGCATAGAATAATGGTGGGTTTTTTTTTTTTATTTTACGTTACTATCTCCCTTATCCCAGCCCAAAGTAGGAAAGTTTTGTATAAAAGGCATACATTTTATAGAAAATGAATCTCTTTAGAACATATCATCTCCTCATAATGCTAGGTAAATAAGAGGTTTATTACACTATACAGAATCTGATAAAGCAATAAATGCTTTATATTTTTCCATAACTTCTTAATATATTATTATTATATTTATTTTAATAATGTAGCCCTTAAGTTTAAATCCGTGAAGGAGAATGTAATTCATTACACTTGTGAGAGCTCAAAGAGATATTGTAGTTCATTGTAAACACCGAGTTTGTGAACAATCTGTTTGAAATGATAATTGTGAAATATTACCATCTATATAAATTAATAGTTTAAATTTTATTTTGGTTGATTATAATCCCAGACATTTTTAGGTCTTGTTTTCCATTTTCTATCTCACTTGGGTAGTATTTGTGAGAATAAAAAAGATAATGTATCTAAAAGCACACTTTGAAAAGTACCATACAAGAAGACATTTATTAGTTAGCATCAACCCCATAGGCTGCTATGTATGAGAAGTTAATTAGTGTGTGTGTGTGTGTGTGTGTGTGTGTGTGTGTGTGAAAGAGAGAGATGAAGAGAGCACCAGTAGTGCCTGATGCATAGTAACACTATATAGTAAATGTTTGTTAAAGTATTAATTAGGTACTCACTAAATAATGGTTAGCATTTACTGAACAGTAACTACACATATGCCATATTATCTCATTTAATCCTTACTAACAACACTATGAAGTATTAGCACCAATTTACAGATGAAGTAACTGAGGCTTGATAACGACTTAGAAAGTAGGAAAGCCATCTAGGCATTCTTGACTCTAGAACCCATGAGATCTAAAATACTACTTTCTTTTAGTCATGCCACTTTCAAAAACCACTTACATTTTTCACGTACATCATGAGAGAAATTTTATTCTTATCAATGGATACGTGCAAGTTAATACTTTTAGCTTTTAAATCCCCTTGTAAAATCAGTCAATATTCCTGAATTATTTTACTGCTGTTTCACCAAGAACCATCGCCTTTATTGTAATGAGACAAGTTTTGCAATATTGAGTGTACCCAATTATAGATCAGGGATAGTCACGTCCCTGGTCATGGCAAGTAAAATATATGCCTAAAGTATCTTGCAAAGCCAGTAAGCCTTCTGAACTGCTTCATATTTGTCATAACTATGCCTAACTTTGCTTCATGTGCTATGTAAGATTTCCTACTGCCTTTAGGAGCCCTTGAATTCCTTCTGAGGATTTAACTAAACTTTTTGTTTTTAAGAATTGAAAACCAAGTAATAGCAAAGTCAAATAATGCCAAGTCTATTATTAGGGAATTGGTTCAATAACTATAGTAGATCCATAAACTAGAATATTGCACTACTATTTAAAAGAGTAAAATAGACTTACAGGTACCAGTATGGAAAAATTTCCCAGGAACATTATTATATAAAAACAAACTGAATACTGGGTGGAAGTGAGCATGGAGGGAGACTGTGTATACCTGCATATACTGCACAGACTGTTTGCGGATGAGAGCACAAGACAACGGTTGACAGTGGTTACTTTTGGAGAGTTATATGGGATCTGGGGATAGAGTGGGAGTGGAACATGTATACTCTTTAAATTATCTTTACCATGTGCTTTTAGGGGAAGAAACTGTTGAAAAAATTGTTTTTTAAAGAACTTAAAACCAGTGCAATAAGACTTTTTGCTTTTCCTCTGACCTACAGAAAACTTGAGAAAAAAAATATTTTCAGTGTAGGTATTTAGACCTGGAGAGCTAGAATGAGAAACTGGTGCTGTGCCACCTGCTCTAAACTATACTTCCGACCTCTTCTCCCTTCAGGTTGCCCTCACCAGCCACACTTCACTTTCCTCTTTCCTCTGGAGGCCACCTAGCCCGTGCCTGTTGCCTCAGCCTTTCCACCACCCCAGTCCCATGCCATGGGGATGTGCTCACTCTCCCATGCACATCCCGATGGTCCTGTAAGGCTCAGGTCAGATGTCAGCTCCAAAAATGTTTCTCTGATTCTTCCTTCTCTTTTCAGTGTAATCTTTTTCTTTCTAATAGCAAGTATTACTTCCATTACTTAGTCATATATTTTACCTTTCCTATTGAACTTGGTGTCCTGCAAAGGCAGGATTAATGTTTAGTTCCTCCTTGCTCAATTCATCCCTCTCCCCACACAAGCTCTAGAATAGTGCTTGCATGTAGCTGACTCTCAAGAATGTCTCACCGAAATAAATGACTAAGAATTAGATTTTGCAAAACCAAAAGCAAGGCTTTGTGGCAAAGCAATGGCTCTCATCGTTGCTAAAAATGTATCAGAGGGAAAAAAATTAACTGAAAGGTTGAATTCACCCTCAAATTTTAAGTAGGTTGTGGAAATATGATAATAATAATCACCAGGTTACCGCAGTTACTTTCCTGGGAATGCCTCCTTTGTTTGAAAATTTAAAATAGTTCAGAGACCATTAAGAAATACTGTTTGAGGTTAGTATTACATTGCTGAAAGGGCATTTGTTGTTAAATCGCTACTTGCGGAAAGGATAGTAGTTATCATTGTCAGTTTACAACAACTACCTTCACTTTGTGGTGGATTGTTTGCTTCAGTTGTAGGTGTATATTCCCTCTCTCTCTCTCTCTCTCTCTCTCTCAATATTTACCTTTGTGGCCCATTTGTCATTATCCTACCACCAAAAAAAATGCAACATTGTGTTGTCTATAATTATAGTGTTCACAAACAAACCAGTAAATGGCCATGCCAGTAAGGGTAAATCTGAAAAATAAGGGTCTCTGTAAACTAAGATCAGATTACTAGGTGCCTTGTCTCTTTGAATTCAGTGTTTTATAATTGAAATGAAGTAAGGGATAGACAGAAATGGAATTAGAACTATAGACCCATCAATACATTGCCCTAAGTCCTGTTCATATATTATAGGTCTTTTTTGATCATTACTATTTGTGTTGCAAAAATGGGCTTCTCATTATCAGGAGGTTTGTGTTCTTAAATAACTGTGTCAGCATAGCTCTCTGAAGTTTCTAAGTCTTCTTCAGCAAATTCTGCTCAACAGGAGTGAGATTGCAGTGTACCTTTGTCAATACATGTTCTTGAACTGTCATAGCTTTATTACTATTTATATAGTAATATATATTCCAAAAATTTTGAATCACACCCACAAAGATAATTTTGCTGTTAGAGGTAACAGAGATGGCTTGTGTGATATTTCTTAAGGTATTCCTTGTAAATGTTAAGTTGTCTTCTCCGTGCACTCCTAAGCAGGCAGTTCTTTGCCTCCTAAGTAAAGACCAAATTGGATCTTGTGATATAAAAACAAAGAGGAAGAGGAAGTCAAGAAGGAAACCCTGCTCTTCCAGACGATCCTAGGAGGTTTATGGGTAGAGTTACATTCATCTCCTGTCTTGTCAATCAGTTATTTGTTTTTAAAATTCTTTGAGTTATAGTCACTGTTCCTTAGAAATGATCTGAAGGGAAAAATTGTCCTTCAGCTGGCAGCAAAAATCATGGGCATCAGAGCCTCTTGTTTGGGAATAATAATACTGGAAGGGGAGAAATGGCACATTCAGGCTTGCCAACATTTGAAATACATGTAAAAAGGACAGCGGCAGCGCCACTGAACTCTATTAAAATTCATTGGATTAAGAAGCTTTTCAGAAATAGGGAAACAGAAAAAGTGAATGTGCTCAAAATGAGTGCCTAGTTTATAAACAGAAAAAGTTTGCAAGCATATGAGATGAGTCCCACCATTGTTTTTAAAAAAAATTGAGCAGTATGCTTAGTTGGTGACTCATCTAAGATGTGTGTGATAAGGGGTTCCAAGAAGTCAGTTCTCTGGGCGCCAGAGAGGTATGCGTGTATGCCCGCGCGGGCGCATTTGCAAGAGAGTGACACGGAGCTCATGATGAGCTGCATCCGGTGTGGCGGTGCTACCCCAGGACAACAGCATGACCTCCATTTTGGAGCACTGAGATATTCTTAGTGTGCAAGAGGCAACCTAACTATATTAAGGTTTTAACAGTACCAATTCACCTTCCTGATGCATGGAATGCCTGTTCTGTTCACTTCTCTGGGGTATAGTAGGCCAGGAATGTATCAGCACAGCAGGTCAGTGTAGTCCAGAAGTTTGGTTAGCTTGAACTTTTATCACTCACGGAATTGTAGTTGGTTTGGTAGATTGGAAAACTGCCCCTGTCGGCCAGTTAGTTTTGCAGCCTCGTTTTGTATGGCTTGCTAGCTGAGAATGGCTTTTACTTTTTTAAAGAGTTAAAAAAAAAAAAAGGACGTTATAAAGTATGTATTGTTTCATAGGCTCTTTATCACAACCCTATTGGTGACCCTCATTTTATAGACAAAGAAAGATTCACAGAGGTTAAGTAATTTGCCCTGGTGGTGGGCAGGGCGAAGGGAGGGCAACAAGCCCATGGTGTATTCCTCTACACTCTCCCAGTCTCTCCTTAAATGTGCATCTTTACCATGGAAACAGAGTAGGAAAGTATGAATGAAGCCCTAAATCTAAATCCATCATTCTTAATGGGATGGAAGTCTAAAATACTCACCAAGTACAGCAGTTTCTTTGTTTAATGGTTATATGGAATTTCTCTGTCACCGAGGAGTTACATGTTTACAGTATAATAAAGGAAGCATCATTTTAAAAGGCAAGGATTTAGATTTGAGGAGAAGGGAAACCAGTTATCCTTCCTTGTGGAATGGAAGAGGAAGGAGGACATGTTAAGAGTTATAAATGGGAAACCCACAAAACTTACAGCTCTCTGCTAACGACCATAGGCAAAAACAGGAAGTGGTGGTGGCATATGGCTTTCTTCCTCACTGGTGTTACTTCCTCATTTTAACTCAGACCTCTTAAGTTTTTTAATCTCACAAAGTATCAACTAAACTGACAAATTCTATTTCTATCTGCATACCTCTTTTAAATACTTCTTTCTTTTTAGGATTTTATTAGATACTATCTGATTTGGTCATTAGCGATGCATATTTATTTCTCTAGACAAAACAAAATACCTAACCAACAGTGACGCTAGTTCAAGAGAAGCTTTGCACCAAAGAATTTAGATTTACCCACAAGGAAAAAATAGAGGGGGTTGTGCAAATAATTGATCCTCACCTGTTCCCTGCCTAGCCTTTTAAAACCATCCCTTTCATTCTCTAGTTCAATTTGTAAATATTACAAATAAACACATGCTACTAGATCCTAGTGTGCTGGTCCTCTGACCCTTAGAATGTTGAAATCTAATCAGGACTTAATGATTAAGAAGTCCACTTTGGGACTGAATAATTATATGTTTCTGTTCCTTTTCATAAGTATTTTGTGAGCTCTTTAAAATAAGGAGCATATTAATGCACTTGAGACTTAAACAAATGCAACCTCCCCCCACCCCGACCCCCACCCCCAAAAAAAGTTTGGAATGATAATAACATCATTTAAAAGGTTGTTTATATTTTTCATTTCAATACTTTTATTGTAAAATTAAGATAATCATTAAAGACCATTTTTAAAATGCATAAGATAAATAAAAGACAAAGAAATTATCTAGTCTCACTACTAAACCACAAGCTCTATTAACACTTTGATGTTAACAAGTTTTTTGTCTTTTGCTTAGGTCTTACTTTTTGCACTCTCATTCCTCTCTGTACATTTGCCTTTGGCAGACAATACAGCATGGTGGGTAAGGACTACCAGGGCTTGAGGGCTCTAATGCTATGTGACCTTAGACAAAATATTTATCCTCCCTGAACTTCAATTTCCTTATCTGTAGAATAGATAGTAATGGTGCTATTCCTAAGTGAAACATTTTAAAAAGTGTTTAGCATGGGCCTGACATAGTGAATACCCCTACATTTTTTTTTTTTTGGTAATGATCAATAAAATGTTTTATTGATTATATTGAATCCCCATTAAAGTAAATTAAAGCTCTAGGGAATGCATTTATATGTGAAATGTAATTTACAATTTTTTAAAATATTTAAAATTTTCACATGAATTAGGGACTCAGGACACCTATCCCTCTCTCCTCACTTTTAGACGTTTCATTCCACTTGAGCTCTCATTAAATAAATGATTCTTCCTTGGCATCGCCTTTCCTTTCCACGTAAGCTTCCCACCAGCAATGGCTTTTCTGGGCCAGGAACCACACTGCATCACACCACCTCAGCAATTACCCTCCAGACACCCTACTTCTGATCACAACCTCTTCTACTTCCCGGCTCCTGCCTTGGATATTCCCTCTGTACCTGCCCTTGAATGTCACTGAGAACCTCTGCTCAGTGTTCCTTCCCTGTCCAGCTTAGATGTCATGGTCCCTCACTTAAACCCCTCTCTTTCCTATACCCTAAATTCTCTTTCTCCACTGGCTCTCTGTCACACTAGCCTGGGAAACTCCTGAATCTGAGCTCTCTAACCCCACAGATGGATAACACTTTAAATTCTTGGTGTTTGTCCTCAGTTGGCTTCTCCAAGATGCCCAAACCTTCCTTCATCCCCAGCTAGCACTCTACTCTCCTCAGCATTCTTGTCAAATATTGATTCAATTCATACAGATATTTCTCTTAAGAAGAGTTGGAGATGGAATGGAAGAGCAGGGAGAGTTAGTGGAGATAAAAAATGAATGAAAATGTGCAGGAGGGTAGAGACAGTTTGGAAATATAAAAGAAAGGTAAGAGATAGAAGAGAGTGAGGAAGAGGCCAGCAACAGGAGGAAGGACTGGGGAAAGATGATTGGCCATCTTCCTACAGGCCGTCCCATCGGTAGGAAACAATATGTTTCCTACACTTGGTCCAAGTCCCTTGTACAGGAGTTTTAAATTTTCTTGTAGGCATTTTGCCTCAACCAGCATATATATTTGTGAGTTTTGGAGTAAGGGGCTGAGGATTGGTGGGAGATGCTGGGAGATAAAAGCAGGACTAGTAATAAAGACGACTTTTCCTCCAGTGTGGGAGCTTTTATACAGACTGTTCTGCTTATTTAATTGAGGAGGGTAAAAGTTTTATATTTTTAACTGGGTTTACAAGAGGAAGAATTATATAGTGTGGTGAGCCTCATATCCATTATGGAAGGAGAGCGACATGGCTGGGAGAGGAGGGGTGTGTAGTTGAAAATAATTTAACAACACACACCCTGGTGAAGTAAGTAATGCCCTAATATCCTGCGGAAGTTGACAAAAGGAAGTAAATAAGACCTTGTGTTTGTGCTGAGAGCCAGTGTCTCACAGGAATGATAATAGTTCAACTGTAAATGTTCACTGCAGTCTCACCTGGGCAGCTGTGGGGCCCATGTTACAGGCAATCACGCAGTAACGCTGGCATGGCACTCCACCTGCAGACAGTGTGGCAGGCAGTATGGTTCTAGATCAGCAGTTGTGAGAAGCAAAAACACTGCGATGTATATATCACAGAGCCAGAGGTCACAGCTTTAAACCGTTGCTGCTCCAAGTGTGAGCCATGGACCAGCAGCAGCAGCATCACCTGGGAATTTGTTAGAAATGCAGACTCTCAGGTCTCACCCCAGACCTGCTGAATTAGAATCTTCATTTCAACAAGATCCTAATGTAATTCATGTATACACATTAAACTTTGGCAAGGGAGAGGAAGGGAGAGTCATACTGAGGAGGGTTAGTCAGGGTTCTCCATTTTTTTGAGAGGAACAGGTCCTGGAAGAGTTGAAAGCATTCACATGTGTGCAGCCCCAAACCCCCTCATCTGAGCTATTTCGGGATCTGTAGCAGTGACTGATGCTTTATCTCCACCTCTTCCAAGGACTCTGATGCTGGATGGCGAGTATGCCAATCCATATAGAAATATATGATTTCTTGTTATATAGCTAGGCTTTTAAAATACAGGAGTCTCATCTCCCTTAAAATGTTGTAGGGTTGGTTTTTTTTTTTGGGGGGGAGTATAATTTATATACAAAAAAATTCCCCAATTTAAAGGATTTGGTAAGTTTACCCAAATTATAGTTGTGAAATCACCAATCACAATTATGGTATAGAACATTTCAATTGCCTTAAATGCTTTGGTTCCATTTATTGTCACAACTTTCCGTTTTATTAGCATTTGGTACTTTAGAAAATGACATTTATTATAACATTGTCCATATAATCTTTGGGTAAATTGTGGAAGAACAAAGAATTGCAGTCTTACAATATGATTCAAAACAATAATGAAGAAATGTTTTTAACATAGATGTTTAGATGTTCGTTGTAAGGTCTGAGTCAATATATTCTTGCTGCAAATAGAGTAAATGTACCTAGAACCACTGTCAGGAATATTTAAGAAATCATGGAGAGCAGGAGTATCACTAGAGGACTGGAAATGGGAATTTTTTATCCCAGCTTTCTAAAGTGGTAAAAAGTAGAGCAAATTGTTAAATAGCTTTTATGTGCAATTACTGCAGAAAATATTGTTCTGTGGAGACCAACAGGGTTTTCCTAAATAGTTGTATTAAACTAACTTCATCTTTTGAGATAAGAGTGAACTAGTAGGTCATAGGACTGCCTTAAGCGGACTGTATCTTGATTTTAGCAAGATATTTGGCATAGTCTCACATGACTTACAAATGAGATTCTAATATTTGTAAGTTCACTTATTCTTAGCTAAGTGTTTGCTGTGTTTGGCACTGTATGTAAACAGGACAATAGGTAAATAGGACAGGCTATGACTATGATTTAAATTGTCATGACCTGTCTGACTGTCCAGTAATGCAGAAACATAATAAAGCAATAAAATAAAAAGATTACTCTGGCTGCTGGGTGGAAGATGGATCAGAGGGGACAAGAAAAGGAAGACAGAGATTATCACAGTTGCCCAGAAATTAAAGATGACTGTGGCTTAGATTAGAATAGTGGCAGTGGAAACGGGAGGGGAGGTATATAGATTTGGGATATATTTGGAGGCGTAAATGATAGGACACTTGCCAATGAATTAGATATGAGGGATGAGAGAGTAGATGAGAGATCAAAGATGACTTCCAGGTGTCTAGCTTGAACAGTTGGCTGGGTGATGAGCCATTTCCCAGATGGTCTTGTTCTAGTCAACGTTAGCACCAGGGCCTTGGATGAAGGCAGATTCAAGATATGAAACTTGAAGAGGTAGTTGATACATAAGTAAAAATGATCAACAACTTAAAAAGATATCATAAGACAGGAAGGATAAAACGGAATGGAAATAAGTGCAGAGTCCTGCACTTAGCTTAAAAAAAAAAAAAGAAGTAAACAGGATAGAACCAGGAAGATTTGCCTAATTATAATTCATACCAGAAGCTCAATAAGAATGAAAGGTGACATGGCTGCCATAGAAATGAATACTAAACTAGGTTGCCTTAAAAGAAGCATGATATCCAACTCAAATTAATAATTTACCATGCTTTGTGCTGTGTGGACCAAAACTGATGTGACAGCATTATGCTTTTCTTGGGACACAACCATTTAAAAGGATGGGTGAGAAACTGGGCCAAGAATGAGATGTAAACAGCATGAACACTCCATCACAGGATGAACAGCTGAAAGAATTAGAGATGTTTAAGTCAAGGAGCACAATCTTAAAATGAGCACCATCAGATGAACTGTTAGGTGGAAGAGGGTTTAGATTTCAAGGAGATTCAAGTAGGTCTAGAGAGGAAAATGAGGACCCAAGGGTAGAAATAGCAGCAGTAGTTTCAGCTCGGCCTCACAGTTCCAATGCACAGCACTTTCCAGAAGCAGGATGGGTTGCATATGTGTTCCCTGTCAGAAGACACTTTGCAGACTTCAGTGCCTATGTGTTGGCATGGAGCAAAGAGGTTTCCTGTCCTGAGTGAAAAGCTGGACAGGGTAGTCTCTAAAGGCCTCTCCCTAATCCAGGAGTCTAGAATTCTGTTTCTAACAAGCCTGTGTCTTCTCAGGGGACACAAAATCTTAGGGGACACAAAATCTTTTAGGATGTCCTTGCACCACATCTTCCGAAGTGTTGCTGACACAAGGTTCTCCAAGGTTCCTTGACCGCATTCTTCCCAAGACTAACTCTCCTGCCAGTGCTTCCCCAGGGCCCATCTCTAGTTACATTTTCTAGATCCCTTGCTCTTCACGGCTGAACATAAGTCTGAAATATCAACACCTTGACAACTCAGTTACCTATTGCTGGGATTTAGTTCTCATTGAAACATACCTTTACCACAAGCAGCTTTGCCCCAACCATATTAAAAATTTTGGGGTGATGCCAGAAACATGGCAGCATGAGGGGTTACCCTTGCTCTCTCCCCTTGAAGTTACAACAAGCTGAACAGCTATAATTCAACAAAGGAG
This sequence comes from Hipposideros armiger, assembly GCF_001890085.2. Classification (NCBI taxonomy): domain Eukaryota; kingdom Metazoa; phylum Chordata; class Mammalia; order Chiroptera; family Hipposideridae; genus Hipposideros; species Hipposideros armiger. The sequence goes on along the minus strand of NW_017731544.1, from coordinate 2,319,690 downwards.
TCCTTACACAACACACAAATACCTCTCAGAGACTCATGGTTGAAACATCTGAAGTGAACAGGGGAGGAGAGGAAGAAGTGTGGGTCCCAGGAGAGGGGAAGACTCAGGCTGCAGGTGTACCCTCTGTGCCCCCCAAGCATTTCTGCCTGAGTCATCATCATACAATACAGTTGAACCCAGCAGGTGGGCAGAGGCCTAGGGGCGAAACCGAGTACAGAAGCATGACAACTATAGTCACGAAGCCTGGCCACCTCCCCACAACCCTCGAGGAGCTCGCCTCCCCCACACCCTCTCAATGCTAGCAGCAGGCCCCAGAGGAAACTGTAACAGTGCTTTAAAGAGCAGAATATGTACAACCCTGAGACCTGGAGAGAGAGTTCCTGAGTGGCACACACAACATGGCTAATCCCAGTGACAAGGGAGGAAATATAGGGGTGTGGCAGCTATAGTCTGGGAGTCACCATTACTTGGTGGAGAACAAAGACATAAACAGACTAGTGGCCTTTTCCAGCCCACACTGCCCCACTGCCCCCACCTTTCTAAGCTGATTCCAGCAGGGGCACCTAAGACTGCTCCGGCAGTGCAGCTCTACATCTGGCTGTAGGGGCAGCACTGAGATTTCAGGGGCTCAGAACCCCATGGTCTACCACATTGTCCCATGGGGTTGGTGTCCTGAGACCCAGGTGACCTGGTCAAACAGGAGACACCTACCTTCCCGGGAAATCATCCACCAGGAAAAGCCAGAACAGGGCAAGAGAAAATAAAACGTTCCAGTGCTACCTACTGGAAGACAACCTGCTGCAGAATCCTCTCCCGTAGATGCCAAGGAAGAGAAATAAACCCTCAATTACCATGAATAACCAAAGTAACAAGGCAACTCGCAAAGAAAATGAAAAATCTCCAGAAAATAAGCTTAAAGACATGGAAATTTGTGACTTACATGATAGAGAATTCAAAACTGCAGTTCTGAAAAGACTCAGTGAGATGCAAGAAAACTCAGGCAGTTTAATGAACTCAGAAATAAAACCATTAATATCAAAGAAATTGATTTTTAAAAAAGAGCCAACTAGACATTCTGGAGCTGAAGAACTCAATAAAAGTGATGAAGAATGAAATAGCAAGTTTATGAAATATAGCTGACCAGATAGAGGAAAGAATTAGTGATATCGAAGATAGAAATCTGAAATGACAGAGATGGAAGAAGAGAGAACTTTTCTAGTGCACATGGAACGTACTCAAGGGTCAACCATATGTTGCAACACAAAACTAGCCTCAGGAAATTTAAGAATATTGAAATCATATCAAGCATATTCTCTGACCACAATGCTTTGAAATTGGAGATCAGCTGCAAAAATAAAGCAGGAAAAATCACAAATATGTGAAGATTAAACAACATGCTACTAAAGAACAACTGGGTCAAAGAAGAAATAAAAGGAGAGATCAACAGATACATAAAAACAAATAAGGAAAATACATTGTATCAGAATTATTGGGATACTGCAAAAGCAGCATTAAGTCAGAAATGTATATCATTACAGGCCTATCTCAAGAAACAAGAAAAATCTCAAATAAACAACCTAACATGACATCTTCGAGAACTAGAAAAAGAAGAACAAATGAAACCCAAAGTCAGCAGAAGGAAGGAAATAATAAAAATTAGAGAATAATTAAATGAAATAGAGAACAAAAAGACAACAGAAAAGATCAGTGTGACAAAGAGCTGGTTCTTTGAAAAGATTAATAAATTGACAAACCCCTGGCTAGACTCACTAAGGAAAAAAGAGAAAAGACACAAATAAAACCAGAAATGAAAGAGAAGTTACCACAAGTACCACAAGTTACCACAGAGAAATACAAAGGATCATACAAGAATACTGTGAAGGACTATATACCACCAAATTCAATAACCTAGAAGAAATGGACACGTTCTTAGACATATATAACCTTCCTAGGCTGAATCATGAAGAACTGGAAAATCTAAGTAGACCGATCAACAGTACAGAAATTGAAACAACCATCCCAACCTCTCCAAAAGCAAAAGTCCAGGACCTGATGGCTTCTCTAGTGAATTCTACCAACCATTCAAAGATGATTTAATACCTGTCCTCCTCAAACTCTTCCAAAAAATTGAAGAAGAGGCCATACCTTTTAACTCATTTTATGAAGCCAACTGATACCAAAACCTGGTAAGGATAACATAAGAAAACTACAGAACAATATCTCTGATGAATACAGATGCAAAAATCCTAAACAAAATACTAGCAAATTGAATACTACAATATATTAAAAAGATTATTTATCACAATCAAGTGGGGTTCATTCCAGGGCCACAAGGATGGTTTAACATTCACAAGTCAATCAATGTGATACACTACACAAACAAAATAAAGGATTAAAATCATATGATCACATCAATAGATTCAGAAAAAGTATTTGACAAGATACAACATCCATTTATGATTAAAACACTTAACAAAATGGGTATACAAGGAAAATACCTCAATATAAAGGCCATATATGACACTCCGCTAATATCATACTTGATGGTGAGCACCTGAAAGCTTTTCCTCAAAGATGAGGAACAAGATGGATGCCCCCAATCTCCACTGTTATTCAACATAGTATTGGAAGTCCTAGCCAGAATAATCAGGCAAGAGAAAAAAATAAAAGGCATCCAAATTGGGAATGAAGAAGTTAACTTCTCACTTTTTGCAGATGACATGATTCTTTATATAGAAAGCCCTAAAGACTGCATCAAAAGACTGTTAGAAACAATAAAAAAGTACAGTGAAGTTACAGGATACAAAATCAATGTACAAAAATCCATTGCATTCCTGTATACTAACACATTTCAGAAAATGAAAAAAACAGTCCTTTTGCAATTGCAACAAAAAGAATAAAATACCTAGGAATAAACTTGACAAAGGATGTGAAGGGCTTATACACTGAAAATTATAAGACATTATTAAAAGAAATTGAAGAAGACACAAAAAATGGAGAGATACTTTATGTTCATGGATTGGAAGAATCAACATAGTTAAAATGGCCATATTAGCCAAAGCAATATACAGATTTAATGCAATCTCCATCAAAATCCCAGTGGCATTTTTTCAAGAAATAGAACAAAAAAAAATCATCAGATTTGTACAGAATCACAAAAGATCCCGAATAACCAAAGCAATCCTAAGAAAAAGAACAAGGCTGGAGGTATCATACTCCCTGACTTCAATTTATACTACAAAGTGACAATAATCAAAACAGCATGGTACTGGCAGAAAAACAGACACACAGGCCAATGGAACAGAATTGAGAAATCAGAAATAAACCTACATATATTTGCCACAAGGGTGCCAAAAAAAAGTCTACACATTATAAGAAAGGAAAAACTGTATTAAAATTATAATACTCAATATAAACTGATGACAAAAGATGAATACAAGTTATGTGTATACTTTTTTTTGGCACCCCCAGTATATGGGCAGATAATTTTTAACAAAGGAGCCAAAAACATACAATGGAGAAAAGAAATCCTCTTCAATAAATGGTGCTGGGAAAATTGGAAAGCTACATGCAAAAGAATGAAGCTAGACTGTTATCTGTTAGCATATACCAAAATTAACTCAAGATGGATAAAAAACCTGAACATCAGACCTGAAACAATAGAAGAAAGCATATGTACTAAACTTATGGGCCTTGGGTTCAGAGAGGATTTTATGAATTTGACCTCAAAGTCAAGGGAAATAAAAGCAAATGAGTGGGATTATATCAAACTAAAAAGCTTCTGCCCAACAAAAGAAATCATCATCAAAACAAAGACGCAACCAACTAAATGGGAGAAGATATTTGCAAACAACACCTCTGATAAGGGGCTAGTATCCAAAATATATAAAGAACTCGTACAACTCAACAACAAAAAAACAAACAATCCAATTAAAAAATGGGCAGAAGACTTGAACAGACACTTCTCCCAAGAATATAAACAATCGGTCAACAGATACATGAAAAGATGCTCAACTGCACTAGCAATTAGGGAAATACAAATCAAAACCACAATAAGATACCACCTCACACCTGTTAGAATGGTTATCATCAACAGGACAAGTAATAACAAGTGTTGGTGTGGGGAAAAGGAACTCTTGTACACTGCTGGTGGGAATGTCCTTTTGTGCAGCTGCTATGGAACAGAATATGGACGTTCCTCAAGAAATTAAGAATGGAATTACTATACGACTCAGCAATCCCTCATCTGGATATCTACCCAAAAAATCTGAAAACATTCATCCGTAAAGATATATGTACTCCGATGTTCATTGCAGCTTTATTTATGATGACCAAGACATGGAAACATCCAAAGTGTTCTTTGATAGATGATTGGATAAAGATATGGTACATATATACAATGGGATATTACTCAGCCACGAGAAAAGATGACATATTGCCACTTGTGAAAATATGGATGGACCTTGAGATTATCACGCTAAGTGAAATAAGTCAGACAGAAAAAGTCGAGAACAATTATGACTTCACTCATATGTGGGATATAAAACTGAAGCAACAAACAAACATGACAAACAAAAACTCACAAACACAGAGAACAGTTTAGTGGCTATCAGAGGGTAAGGGGGGAAAGGGGTGGTAGATGAGGGTAAAGGGAGTCAAATATATGGTGACAGAAGGAGAACTGACTCTGGGTGCTAAACACAATGCAATAGATAGATGATGTATTATAGAAATGTACACTTGAAATCTATATAATTTTATTAAGCAATGTCACCCCAATAAATTTAATAAAAAATTAAAAGAAAAAAAAAACCTTTTGGTCAATGGTTAGCAGTGTGAAAGCTTATAAGATATCCAGGTGAAATGAAAAAATGAATCACTTGTGTTTCTCTTCTATAGAACAAGAATACCAGCTTATGTTTCACTCTCAGGAAACCACAATTATATGTACAAATATCTAATTGGACAAATCCGGGCACAATCATGCTCAAAATAGAAGAAATGTTCAAAGAAGTCATTGTAGTCTCTTGAGTCATTCCTCCTGCTGTTTTTTGTTGCTGCTGTTAGTATTGAATTTCTTTTGGAAAAAAAAAAAACTCCTCCCCCAAGCGGGAAAAAAATTACCACTCAGGGAATACTAGGAAAGTATTTAAATTAAAAAAAAATACTAAAGTTGATAACTTTTAAATTCTTAGCAGATCATATTAACTTGCTGCTATTTTTAAATTAAATTTATTGGTCTTATATGGGTTAATACCATAAGGTTTAACTGTACAAATCTATATCATCTGTATATTGCATTGTATACTCACCACCCAAACTCTAGTCACCACATTTTGACCCCCTTTACCCTCTTCATCCTCCCCTCCCCTTCCCCCTCTGGTAACCACTCTTCTGTTGTGTCTCTGAGTTTACTTCCTTTCAGATGTCACATTTTCTGTCTCTGATGTCTCTGACTGGATCCCCTTAAACTATTCTAGGGTCTATTATGGCCAATGAGACAATTTATAGCTTCTCTCTAAGAACCTAAACAAAGCGGTATACTTTTCTGAATTTCAATCCCATTAATGCTAGAATCGGTTATAGCCTAAAGCAGTCTTAGAATTTTACATACAGACGTGGCCTCTTAGTGATAGAAACTGAGTTTTGTTTTTATCAGTTTTCAGTCTTTGGAGGGAAGATCTATATTTTGGGAGAGATGGAGAGGAGAGTTTTCAGAGGTTGGGTGGTTAAAGGCAAGGCTATCGAACTCTCACTACAGGTTCTTCATCGGGGGTGCAATGTCTTATATCTTAAACGCAGGACTAAGGGGGTTGTTTTCATTACTGTGGGAGGACCTCATTCTGCTGCTAAGTGTGGAAAAGAGGACAGGGGAATTCCCTGCTAAAATCTGCCCTGACCAACACGTTTCTCCCACTTAAAAAAGAAAAAGAGATGATCACAGTTTATGAAGAAATCCTTTACCTCTTGTCAAGGGCCACAGGCCACCTGAGCATCAGCTACAGAGACTGAGCCTACTAGCATGCATTAAGAGGCAATCATGTGCTCCAACCATGTGGTCCCACAAGCTACTAGCTGAGGGAACAGAAGTTTCCTTAGAATATTTATTTTGCTAATAAGTACCCAGTTCTCCCAGGCTTAGAGCCTTTGGTTAATCATTATGTAGACGTTAGTAATTATTCCTTCTGCTACACACATAGCTCCTACAAAGTCATGCTCTTTACTCATTAGCATGGGGCCAAGTGGTAATACCCCCTCTCTTCCCCAGATCAGTCCCTCTCTTCCCCAGATCAGTCAACAGGGCACATGGTCACTCTAAAATGGCACATGGCTAATCCTAAAATTGCATTCACCCTTTCCCCAGCTGGGAAGCCCATGCTATTCTGTGCCACACAGAAATCCTCTATGGCCTGTCACATGCACATGTACCATAGAAGTTACCGGTTAGTGTTCTGTGCCTTCAAAAATGTGAGTGAACTCTGAGTAAAACTCAAAGCTTATTTCTTCCACATAAATATTGTTTATAAGATGAAAGAAATATAATACCACAATTGTACCCTATATCGTATTCTCTGGCAGAGCATATCAAATCATGTTCCATTACATACCTTAAAACTACTGGGTTGCTTAATAAATGCTTGCTGTCACTTTCTTGTACCCCTCCAACAGAATAGATAATAAGGGACTTACCCTCTTAATCACCCTCTGACTCAAGGATCTTAGCTAAGTCGATATATACCTGAATACACTTCCTTATAGTCATATCTTTACCTAAATTCCCCTTTATCAGCTGGTCTCTTTATTAACCTGCACCCAAAGTGCTAGGTTTTCTATTCTTTCTCCCCGTGTTGGTTTTACCGCTGCTGAGCTCTGTCCCTCTTATGTTTTCTTGCCAGTCTCTGGCAGCCTATCTGCTCTGCAGTTGGCCATTCTGTATTCCTCGTTGATCTACTCTTGGCTGCGTTGCACAGAGAAACAATGCTGTAAGACATGAGAGAGCTAAGGAGCAATCCTCCTGCCTGGGGCAAGGGAAGGCACCAGAGGTGACATCTAAGCTGGGCCCACAGGCAGTGGTTCAACAGGTGTGCGGGGTGGGGAAGGGGGTTGGGAAGACACAGCCCACACAGAGAGAATTGCATGATGTGCCAAGTACCTCTCAAGAGCACTTGCTAGAAAAATAATTGCCTTAATTACTCAAACCCAGAAAGAATTGCAGTAATGTATTGTTCTAAAGATATATTTCCCTACACCAGGAAGTGACTGGTTTCATCTGGGGGACTGGGATTTTTTTTTCTTTTCAATACATAGGCTTTATTTTCAATTATTACATCTTCTTTAAACAAATAATTCAGAAATCATCTGTGTAATCACTCACATCATTTTAACTGTGCTTTCCCTTGAGGAGGGTTGGATAATGAGCCAGATGTACTAAAACAAAAACATGAGTTTGTCATCCAAAAAAGTATTTTCCTTGTACTTGATTATCAAAAATTTTCCATCAGTTAAAAGAGGTGCTTATTCTTTCAAGAGGAACCAGGTGCAAAAAAAAAAAGTGAATTATCTCAGTGGTCCAATGTGCAGGTTCAAAAACAGCCATAGAGTAGTTAGATGAAAAGAACTTTAGACGTCATTTGGCTTATGTCTTTATATTATAAGTGAGGAATCTGGGGATGGGAGAAATTGAGCCAGTTGCCCAAAGTCACATGGTCACTTACCCTAAGAGTCTCTGAAAGCATTTCCTTCAGCCTCCCCACTTCCTACACCCCTTTCTCACACTTTCTTACTCAGATGTAACAGAAAGGGCACCATAGTCTGCAAAAGCTTTGTTTCATAATGTTGTTTTAAAGTCATCCCATCTGAAAGGATCCCAGAGAGAGCTATACAGCCTTTGCTTTAGGTAAAGGATTTGAAGTGTTAGTTACTCATATTCTAATGAGTTCTTTATTTGTTAGACCATTTTTATTGAGGATTTTAAAGGGGGTATGATTAATAGGTTCTAAAATTTGGATGCCATCAACAAATAGTGTTAACCATATAAATAACCCCCTGCCCTTCTAAAGTGTAAGGTCCGAGTATGTTCTTTTATAGGTATTACAAGACTTATTTTCTTTGCTTTAGGATACTTCTGTCTTCAGTGACACTGCTGTCTATATATTCAATAAACCTTCTGTTGATCTGTTCAAAGGAAACAGGTAAGCTCAGACTACCTCTAATTTTGTTAAAGCCAGGGTGAATGATTCTGATGGTGATATTGTGAACAATGGATACTCTCTGTGTTCAGCAACTTGATTATTAAAGAAAAAGAGTACTTTGACTTACAGTCACTGGAAGACCTGTTGTAGTATTTACCTAGAGATATAGATGCAGCAACACATAAATGAAATTGCCGTGAACAATGAGCAAATAGTGTTGCTGTTTAAAGTGAACCCTTGATTATACCTGCTTTTCTAGTTTAAGATGACTTCATTTTTAAGGCTTTGGTTTTTCCTAGGGTTTTTATAAATCCAGATCCAGGATCCCATGTGTTTATATTATGTTATAAGTATCCAAGTTTTAAAAGTAAACAGAGCTCTCATTCTTTTGTGCATATTCCAAGGAGAAAGATGTTACTCCCGAGCAAGCAAGCAACGTGGGAGTGGGTGTGCTATGAAAAGATTCCAAGTTCTCTGGGCAGTGTAATACCTGAAGTGTTTATCTTCTATTCCTGGGATACTGGATTTTGTTTGTAATACTTTGACTTTTACATTAGCTGAAACCACATTGGCCAGCTATTACTGTATATAGATAACTCCATTTAACTGGAACATTTTGTGATAAATTGAGGATCTAAACATTTTCTAGTTTAAACACCAGTCTTATGAGAGATTAAACAAAAGTTTAATTTAGCCTGACCCATATTGCTTTCTGTGAACCTTTTGAAAATGTGAGCTGAACTGTCATAAGAAATATAAACACTTTTTTAAAATGAATGGTTTAGAATCTTAGGATTTATTGAGATGAGCTAGTGAACACTTTGGAATTTTGCTATAGCCAAATTATTCTTCAGACAGACTTATCTACTGCTCTCCTTTGTGAGTTGTTTATCGTTTTAAAAATTTTTTCAACTATGGTTGACATTTAATATTATTTTATATTAGTTTCAGGTGTACGGCATAGTGGTTAGACATTTATATAATTTATGAAGTGATTCCCTGATTAGTCTAGTACCCACTTGGCACTATACATAATTATTACAATGTTATTGACTATATCCCCTTTGCTGTACTTTATATCCGCTGTGACTATTTTCTAACTACCAATTTGCATATCTTTGAACTAAATTTTAGAATTCTGATGTCGTGACTATTACACATTGCTAAAGCTTCTTATTACTACTACTTAGGACACATGAGGCATTGATGGAATATTATTAAGATAATTCTTTGTTAGCATAATCAGTTCAGGTAATTAATTCAAAAGGCACCTTTTGTCCCAACCATGAGGATTTTTACTTTTAAGTCAAATCTTCATTTTTACGATACCAGACATGAGAATAAGATCAGAGTGGGAATTTCCCCTCAGTAAAGTAGAAAGACTATTTGAGGCAGTGAAAAATAAGTCTGATGACCTAATAGTTTAATTAAGTAATGCTTTTGTAGCCAACCTGAAAAAGGAGAAATGGTGGTAATGTCTGACATTTTCAAATGTCAGAGGTTGTTTTATAATGAGAGTGCCTTAACCCTTGCAAAGCCAAAAGGCTATTTGTGCGATTTTGAGAAAGACATGAAATAACTTAGGGAATAGTCAATAGCGTGATGAAATCTTGGCTATTTTTAACTTTTAGAGCCCTGCCATTTCTTGTGTTTTCAAATATGATTTTTTAAATAGGCTGCATGGTTTATGAAAAGCTGGGAGAACAAATCTTTGGCACCACGGGGAAGCTTGTAATCTTTGGAGCCACCTCTCTACAGAACACTGGAGGTAAACACAACAAAACATGTTTTTCTATATATAACTTTAAAGTAGGTAAACATTATTATCTTTTCTAATTCCGGTGGCTGGGTGGTCACATGAATTTCGTAATTCAAGAAGTTATCATTCTCGTTGCTAAAATGGCACATGGAAAGTAAAGCCGACAGCAGTCACTTATTTAAAACCAAGGATACTGCAAGAGTTTCTAAAGCTGTCTGTGTCTTATTGAAGGTTAGTCTAAGAACGAGCTGGTAACCTTTTATATAGCTTGCAACATGAGCCGGAGTATCTTCTTTCTAAAAATGTTCTCGTTTTCCTCTAGCAATGCTGAGCTACCTCTTCATAGTAAAAAACGAACTACCCTCTGCCATAAAGTTTCTGATGGGAAAGGATGAGGCATTTTCGTAAGTGATAGAACTTTTTTTTTTTGTAAGATGACTACAATGGTTTTAATTTAAATGGGGGCTAACCGAAAATTGTGTTTTATAAAAATTGCAGAAACAAAGTTTTTTCCTAGGTTGCTTTTTTCTTTGTTTGTTGCTTCCCTGGGATTAAATAAATGAAAGAACCACTTGAATCTGAGCATTTGAAAGGTCGATTCATCTGTCATGCTGCAAACAGTAGATGCTGCATTTTCCCAAAAGCCTGAAATCTATATTTAGTTTCTGTGAAATAGAACAGATATGGAGTATTTTTAACACTGAAGTGGAAGATGCAGAAAAAATTAAGACCCTAACCTCTTTTGGGCCGGCCGAGTGGCTCAGTTGGTTAAGAGCTCGCTCAAGAGTTTGAGCTCTGAGCAACAGTGGTTCGAGTCCAGCCCGAGCTGAGCAGCCGCTGAGCTGCCAACAGGTAGCAGGATGGCTCAGCTAAAAAAAAAAAAAAAAAAAAAGACCCTAACCTCTTTCTTAAGGAAGGGGCATAGCGTTTTGGGAATAAAATTTACATGAGTCAACCTCATTCAATATGTAGTTAACCCTGGAAAATGTTGCAGCTACATTTGGCACATCCGTTATGTTTTGACTCTTTCTTGTTGAACAGTTCTTGTCAGCCTTAGTTTCTCTGTTTTCTTTCAAAGGAGAATCGTAGCAACCACCATGCCCAGTGTTCTATAATCAGGATTCAAGGTCAAATGCAAGAGATTAGGGAGAAAGCAATAACAACCTGTGGTGACCTGTTTTTTGATATTAGCCAAGCAAAACAAAAAGGAACTTTCTCTTTAAATAATTGATAAGACAAGTTGTAATCTGACAGAATGCCATGTGTGCATTCAGCTTTGGAACCACATCAATAATTCAGAGGAATGCCGCATTTTAGCCAATGGGGGAGGAAAAGAAAGCAATATCCCTCCTGCCATCACATGGGAGAAAGACAATAGTAAATGAGTAGCGGTTGGGTTAAAGTGTTTGGATAAAACTTGAATAATGATAAAAGAAATTAATGTTAAAAATAAATAATAATAATAAAAATAATTAAAATAGTTTGTGAAATTTTACACTTAAGAAAAAAAAAGTTTCTTTCTAAGAAAATATGACCTAGCTACTTCAATGTCTTTCAGAGCCTGGTATGTGGATGGACGTGTCCTAGTGGTGATCGTTACCTTTGGCATAATTCTCCCTCTGTGTCTCCTGAAGAATTTAGGTAAGGAAAGATCTTGCTTTTATCATAGTCTTTACAGTGCCCACATGAGTCAGAAACCTAAGAAAGTGAACAACTTCGCTTGTTCACTTGTAAAGATTAAGTGAATGATAAATTACAAGTATTAATCAGTCTCAACTTTAATATGGGATAAAAACATTGGTCAGTATGTGACGTCTCTATGAAGCTGTAGAGGGGAGAAGGGAGGCTCTGGGACCAGCAATAGTGCTATTTCCAATGGCGCAACTTATAGGCTTTTTGCGAAAGGTCCAGAAAATGGAATTCTCCTCATACGAGGTTTTAAATATCCTGATTATTTAGACAAGTACTCTTAGACAATCACTCTTAATTATTTAGACAATCACTCTTAAATTATCAAAGTCTATCCAGTCTCAACTATTTGCCTTACTGAAAGGGGGAGAAAGAAGTGAAAAGTCAAAAGTGGTGAACAGTCACTAAGCCACATCCATTTGGTTTTGACTTTTTTGTATGTGTGTATGTGTATGTGTATATTTGTGTGTATTTTGTATGTGTATATTTGGAGATAAGTGTACTTGATGTTATGGAAATTTCATACATTGAATAATGTGGCCACACTGCCATCCAATCCAAAGCCTCTAACATGCATTTCCATTAATTCTAGGCTAATTCAAGGCAGGCATGTAAAGTTCTTCTCCAAAGCGTTGCTAACCATAGCTTTTTGTTGTTTTGTGTGAAAAACATCAAGCCTCTGTAGCTGTTCTGTAAGCTGTTCTGTATGTTCTATAAGTCGATTTTTAAAAACTACTTAATTTTCTGGTTTCTGGCTCTGTGTTTAGGCTTTTCTATGTATGTACACGTAGCTTTTTTCAGTTTAAGTAGAGAAGGGCTCTTCTCCCCCAGGGATGAGAATAGTGCAGCCCCCCAGAGGCCACTTAACTCTGCCTTTCTGGAGGTTACGGTGGTTGGAGATCTCCCAGGCATTCTAAGGGGAGCAAGGTAAAGACCTGCAGATGCTCAATTTTTCCCTAGAAATCACTCCATCTCCTCTGTGCATGCCCTTCATCTAAGAAGAGAAATATTGTGGCTGATATTCATTATGCACGATAAGTGCATAATAAAGAGGAGCGGATTTGGCCATTGGTTTCCATCCGAGTACAGCGACAGAGACCTATGGCTAAAGTTGGGAGGCTCTTTTTCCCTGAATTCTGGGACTCTGTGTCCTCTAGTGTGCCAGGGAGAACTGAAATCAACACGTAATATAATGTTTTTGTTTAAAGTCACCATTTTTGCCAAATAAAGTGGCACTATCAAATAATAAACCTTGTATTCACATTGGCATGTATGTATATTATTGGAGCCTCAAACTATTGCTTAAAAAATGCATTGAAAGAAATCAGGTGGTGGATGAAATGATAATATTTTTTAAATAATATGTTTTTAAAACTTTTTTTTTAGGGTATCTTGGCTACACTAGTGGATTTTCCTTGAGCTGTATGGTGTTTTTCCTAATAGTGGTAAGTGCGGGTTGAAATAGTTGGTTTGGATTTGCCATACCAATTGTTACAATATCATGTAACTATTATTCATTATTTGGCTTTATTTGATAAAGTCTATATATTGTGTTTCCTATATTTTTTAATATCAGGTTATCTACAAGAAGTTTCAAATTCCCTGCATTGTTCCAGGGCTAAATGCAACAATACCTGCTAATTTAACAAATGCCGACATGTGTACGCCAAAATATGTTACCTTCAACTCAAAGGTAAGTTTCCTTATCCTTTCAATACTATAAACAGGAGCATTTTTATTAAGAGCATTGTATTTCTCATACTTGTATCAATTAAACTGTTTTGAATATATTCACTTCCACATTCTACAATCCATTTAGAGACCTTTGAGAAATATGCAAATGTTATATTTCCTGTTCCCTCTTACCCAGTTTAAATGTAGGACAGCCTTATGCATTTTCTGTGAAAATCTTTCTCGATAATTGTCTCAGCTCTTCTCTTCCTTATACATCTTTAAAAAGATTAATAACATCCATAGGAAGCCCACTGCTTCCTATCTGGTGGTGACAGAAAGGAATAGTTCAAGCTCCCCCAGCTTGCACAGTTAAAGTATAGACACCACCACAGACTGGCACTTAAGAAACTTTCATACTATTGAGATATTGTTAATAGTATGGGTAACAGGGGACTATGGAACCAGTTAGGCTTAGATTAGAATCCTCAGGCAAGTTACCCAACTCCATGTGTGACAATCAATGTTCTATTCTGTATCTTACATGGTCGTTTTTAGAATGTGCCTGATACAATGCTCGGGCAGAATTAGAGCCTGAGAAATGTTACTTTTCCTTCCTTCTCTGCCAGGTTCTTTTTGCACAAGAAGTTATATTGAGTTTGAAAGTCTTATCTAAGAAAACTAAATCAATCTCTCTCCAATCTCTCTCTCTCTCTCTCTCTCTCTCTCTCAACTCTAAGGATATAGCCAAAGTAGTGAATATGGAAGTAATTTTCTTTTTAGATGCCATCTTTTCAGTCTGATCTGATAGACCCTATCAAGAGCAAAGAGCAGTAAACTAGAGGTGGGAGTCCTGGACCTGTCACCTAACCTGTTGGAGGGAGTCAGGAGAACAGCAGTGGTGTGTCCACTGCTCAGGGTTGTTGTAGGGACTCAAGAGATAATGTAGGAAAAGTGCTGTGCAACCGGCTAGCATCATATAAATCTGGGTTACGCTATGCCTGGAGTATCTAAAATATGCTGTAGGTGAGCTGAATCTAAAATCCCTGTGTGCCAAATGCCTAATGTCTCAAGCTAGATAAGCTCTCTTAGAAAAGCTGCTTCTATTTTAGATATCAAAGCTCTCCTAATAACCAAGTAATCCAGGGATTCTAAAGAGCTGTCAGATAAAAAGACAGTTTAGAAATACTGGAGCTATAAAATATTATGGTAAAAACACATTTTCTTAATATTATCTTTTTTCTTTCAACTAGACTGTGTATGCTCTACCGACTATTGCATTTGCATTCGTCTGCCATCCATCAGTCCTGCCAATTTACAGCGAGCTTAAAGAGTAAGAGATTTTTTTATCTTAATCATTTTACATTCCCTCATTAACAGGAAAGCACTGTGTTAAAATAAACAGACTCATGTAATGAACCCTTGTGGACTCATCACCCAGATTCAACATTTACTTTCTGCCCATCTTGAGCAAGTTACTCTAAGAAAATAAAAGAGCAAGAGAAACCAGAAACCTGCAGTATATTTTGGCCATAAATATATAAAGTGGACAAACTATGTGGGCTTTATTGTTAATTTGGTTTTTCAAAAACTATATCACTTAGGAGAGTTCAAATATTTGTGTTGCTTTATGTGACTCGTGCTTATTTGGCAAGTAGATAATAATAATCTTCAGATTCAACCGTAAGCTGCTGAATACACTGTATCTGATTTGCCTGTTGGTTTAGGTGGAAAAGGCTGGTAAATCAGGCAGAAAGAAATTAATGTTAAGACCACAAACCAGACAAAAGAATATTGTTGTTCATTTTAAACTATTAAGATGATTCTATGGATTTGTTTTTGATTGCTGTTCTAAAGAAAACTAAAGGACTGCTTATACATTTCCTCCTGGGTTCTCTTTTTAGCCTACTGTTATCAGATGTTCTACATAGAAATTGTCATTGTGGCATAGTCTTAAGCCCTGAAATGATATAGAATATAGCTATCTATTCTC
>NW_017731544.1:2234815-2304331 GCF_001890085.2 Hipposideros armiger | reverse complement strand
TGCTCAGCTCGGGCTGACTCGAACCGCTGTTGCTCAGAGCTCAAACTCTTGAGCGAGCTCTTAACCAACTGAGCCACTCAGCCGGCCCTTCTATTCTCATTTTGAAACAAATAAAGTGGATGTCATTTAGCATTGAATTCACTCATGATTCTTCATCTTCCATATTTAATTGGTATAGGTAAATTTTGAAATATCAACATCTACCTATCTATGTGTACATCAATGCTAACTTTATGATCCTATATTTAGGATCATATGTCTTTAGCATCTTTTAAATTTAATAACCCAGCTTTTAGTTTGCAATTTTCTCATATGTATACTTCTCAATTTCTCTTGTTTTCCATACTCCCTGTTATGACACAACCATATATGACTATCAGTGGTCTGTGGAGTATAAGTCTTGTAGAATAATTATTTGGACGTTAAAGAAACTTAAAGGTTCATTCAAACTCCCAGAGTAAACTTGAACTAAGAGATAGAGCCCTTCATCATCAGAGCTGTAATCTTTTGGATACTTACTGCTATGGAAACATACAGGCTTCTAGGTGCAGCTCTGGGGCTGCTCGATGGGAAAACCGGAACGTATTATAAACAGCAGCTTCAGCAACAGAACATATGAGGTCAAGTTCTAGCTCTGCCCCTGGTCTCTGGAACTGGGAGAACAGCATTTGAATTTATTCTGCCTTTTTTTCCTGTGCTGAATGTGGAGATAATTTCAAACACAAATATTAAAAAATACTCTCTGCCCTTCGGATGAGAACTCGATATTCTTTCAAAAGAATGGGGAAGAACACTCAAGGGATTGTGAGTTCCATGGATCTCTCTGTCTCACAATACCCATTCAGTATAAAAGAAGTTATTCTAACCACATAATTGCCTGAGGAAATTTTAGCTGATCAGCTCTGCCCTACCCTGATAGGAAGAAAGTTAAGTTAGTATTCACAATGCTGTGTTAACACGGGTGCTTGAATTCAGTAACATGGTTTTTAATTTTAAAAATTCTTTTTATTTTTAGTCGATCACAGAAAAAGATGCAGATGGTTTCAAATATCTCCTTTTTTGCCATGTTTGTCATGTACTTCTTGACTGCCATTTTTGGCTACTTGACATTCTACGGTAAGTAACTTCTGTCAGTACATAAATGTAGGTATTTGAAGTAAACAGTAAAAATCAATATCAAGATAACTTTTAGGATGATAGCCAAAAAAAGCAACAAATCTATCCATTGATTTTTCTGGTCTTCTCATCTACATAAAGCAAATGGCAATGGTTCCTTTACATTTTCATGCAGGCTGCACAATAGATTTCTGAAATGATATACTGTACGTTTTTTCCTAATACCATCCTTAAAAGAAATAGAATTTTATAAGCATACTATCTCTACTGAGGAAAGTTTAAAACTACATCAGAGAATTTCCTAGTTGCTGTTGGGCCAGACTCTATTAATAGAAAAGAGAGACAGAGACAGATGTTGGAAGTGAGTAAGAGCTGAGTGCCACACTCATGACACTCCGCGTTAATTAAAAATAAAATGCCTACTTGTTCACCAGACATTGGAGCCTTGCAAAGATGTGAAGGCATGACAAAGTTTAAAAGGAATGAAATCAGAGGTGCAATGAGAAGCCGTTGAGGGAAGACCCTGGGGAAAGGCATGATCTCTTAGCATCAAAGGAGTGAGCACAGTCCTGCTCCACGGCTGCCATTCTAGCTTTGGTTGTCTTTGAAATAACACTTTCTAAAGGTCAGAGATGAGAAAAAGTTCAGAGTGGTACAGAAGCTAAATATTTTTTTTTAATAAGTAAAACATACATGGAAGAGACAAATTATTACTTGATGGTGGCTAAGTTCCATTGGCACCTCTGCTCTTTGGCCATTGAAAGTTGAGTTGTAAGAGGAGAGTTTGAAAGAGACGCCAGATGGCCTGCCGTCCACCCAGCTACCCAGCAAGGCTGTAGCTATTATATTTGGTGCTGTTTGATGAGTGGCACCAAGTGGGGGAAATTCTAGATTTAGAAGGGCTTTGTGCTTCAACCTGTGTTATTTTTAATCCCAGTTTATTCCCAGGATTGAGTATAAATGAAGCATTCCCACTCTGTGTAGCTTCTCCTAGTGATGACTATAAGTTCCTTTTAGCTGCAGTTACAACTGACAGGTGGAGCATGTCTTGCCCAGGGGATTTTTTTCAACTCTATAAACTGTTTTAACTGACAGTTCAACACCCAGATCATCACTTTCCTTGCCCTTTAGTTTACAAATTCTTTGTTGTTCAGAACAACTGTCATCCAGGAATGTGCCTTGTTTCTTATTAATACACTCTTCTCCCTTGTTTTAGAAAACGTGCAATCAGACCTCCTTCACAAGTACCAGAGTAAAAATGACATTCTCATCCTGACAGTGCGACTGGCTGTCATTGTTGCTGTCATCCTCACAGTGCCGGTGTTGTTTTTCACGGTGAGTACAAGGCCTCAGCACAGTCGGAAAGAAATCTGGGGTCTCACTCAGCCTGTTGCAGGTAACTTTTTTGCATCATTGAAACTGCATCAAGGAAGGGCCCCTAGACTTGGCTAAGGTGCTTCAGAAAGACAGCGGGGGGCCGGCCGAATGGCTCAGTTGGTTAAGAGCTTGCTCAAGAGAAAGACAGCGGGATCGGTGAGATAGGGTAGCCGCTGATGGAATGAATCTTAATTCTAATCTGTCCCTCTTCTTTACAGAAATGCAGATAGAATGTTCAAATCTCGATCATACACAATGAGAAAATGTAGAAGGGAACAGTCAGTCAAAGATAAAACAAAAACAGAGATGATCCCCCCGCCATAAACAAGAACCTATTCATAAATAAAAAACACTTTCCATCTTAAGTCAAACCCCCTCCCCTGCTGCTTCCCAAACTGTTAAGCTGCCTATAAGTTCACTAGGTATTACAAAACATTTCACAAATCCCTGTGTACCAGTACGTCAGTTTCTACTGAGAGCTATGGATGCTGGTATGCCACAGGTCCTTACAGAATCTTTGTGTTTGATTTCCTGCAGGTTCGTTCATCTTTATTTGAACTGGCTAAGAAAACAAAGTTTAATTTATGCCGTCACATCTTTGTTACCATCATGCTCTTGGTTATTATCAACTTGTTGGTGATCTTCATACCCTCCATGAAAGATATTTTTGGAGTCGTAGGTATGGCTTCATGGCTTTACACTTATTCTACAACAGCTATTTAGGAAGCTAAAATTTCACAATAACAACTTCAAACCTGTTTCTTCTTATTTTACAGGAGTTACATCTGCTAATATGCTTATTTTCATTCTTCCTTCATCTCTTTATTTAAAAATCACAAACCAGGATGGAGATAAAGGAACTCAAAGAATTTGGGTATGTCTCATGCCAGCCACTCTAATTTTTCTGATTGGTTTTTCATTTAAATTTACCAAATAAATGGTCCATCTCTACCATCTAATATTAGTTTTCATGGCCTCAAAGGGAGGTGGCAGTCCTGTAGTTTTCCCCTTTGGAAGACTTAAAATATCTCATCCAAATCTCCTCTGTTCCCTCAGACTATCCTTTCAGGTGTTACTCATACTGTATCTGAGCTTTTCCTCTCAGCTAGGGCAGGGCTAGCTGAGAGATTGGAAGTTTATCATCCTGTCTCCATAAGGCGATACCTTGTCTTTAGCAAGAAAATGAAGTGGAGAGTGACTCAAAGATTTTATGCAGCCCACTGTTTCTGTATAATTCCTAGTCTTGTAACTCCCTCATACAGCTCAGGGTACATGCGATGCCTTAATAAAAATGGCTGAGTTAGCTTAAAGAGTCTTTTTATGATTTTACAGAAATGCTTTAGAGCAACAGACCTGGATTCAAAAACTACCTTTCTATATTGCGATTCTTGTTTCCAGGTCTGGGCATCTTCAAGGTGGCACATTGGGAGACAGTGAGGGAAGCAGTGGGGGCAGTGGCTGCTCTGTGAGTAGCTTCTGGAGCACTATTTTGTTTGATCTGGGAGAAGGCTTCTCAGCTGGCCTCCCCGAGGGTGTAAGCACTCCGATTGCACATATCACCTGAGTCAGCAAACCCGGATGAGAGATGTAAGCAGGAGGGATCATCCTTGTGCATTTAGGAGAAGCAGCATTGATGCTGGTAGAGCATCTACTTCCCCAACAGGATTACCCCTGAAGCCATAAATCCCAAACCCTTCTAAATCTTACCAGTAGTTGCTTCACAAGGACAGATAGGAAGGAGCAGTCACTCTGGCACAGCAGTAAGATATACTAAGATTAAACCTGAAAATGGTAGAGTCCAGTTGCCCCTGAATTCTCTGGGCTTGCCAAGCCCGCTCCCATAATGAAACCAGTAGTAGGAGCTTATGAATAGCATTAGACAAGGGCTCCTATCTGTGTGAGGAGCCACAGGGAGTTGGACCAGACCCATAATGGTAAGCCCATGTGCAAACCTCTCAGCTCCACTATTTTCCCCTCTCCTTCCCTTGGCTCTATCCTCCAGGCTCTCATGATGCTTCACCCTTCAGCCTGCTGAGCTCTCACTCGGTAATCATAAGGCCAAGCAGTATACAATCTTGTGTTCTCCAGATTCTGAATTTAATAATCTGTTTACCTGTGGCCTACATCAACCCTTGCATAACTTTTAGTTTTTGATACCCATTTCCTATCTCACTTGATCAAATCTACTTTGCTTTTATCTCTTTTTTCCACTTTTTCAAATAGAAATATTTGCCTGCCAGCGATAACCTGGGTTGGTTGGCCAAGATTAATGAAATGACCTGTATGTTTTCCCAGCCTTTTTTTTTTTTAAAGTCTTAATCTTAGTTTGAAAGAAGTTGTAAGGAAATCCAGTTAGCTGTAGAATGGATTCCCTCTGAGGTGACCTTGGAGTTAAAGAACAAGCTGTAGAGGACAGCTCTGCGTAGTTTGTTCTTATTTTCCCATCCTTGGAGAATCAGATTTACACAATTTCAGAAAGATTCTCACAGTTCAGGAATGGTTGTAACAAACTCCAAATACAAGAGCATACAAAAGGAGAGGAAAGCATTTTTACTGATTTCCCAGGTGCATGTGAGAAATGTTTGTCTTGCTGAAAATAATCTATGCCTTTCTGTTGCTCTAGGCTGCCCTTTTCTTGGGCCTGGGGGTCTTGTTTTCCCTGGTCAGCATTCCCTTGGTCATCTACGACTGGGCCTGCTCATCTGATGGAGGCCACTGAGACCAGCTAAGAAAAAGAAACAGTCCAGCCTGCTGCTCAGTCAAGTCACCACACATCAGCAACCCTCATCACTTCTTTTGCAAGTTTACAGAAGCAAACAAATTTACAAGATACTTAAAATGGAATAACACTTGAGTAGCAAAACAGAGACCTGTTTCTATAATGGTTGATGTCCCTCCAAGATTTGGGATCAATTATGGAGCATGGATTTTTTTTTTTTTTCAGATTTCACGCAATAGGATTTCTCAGTACTTTCCACAGTCAGTTACTTTTCACTCTCCTGACTCTATTTTTCGTGACTTCATGATTTCTTAGAACTTTGAAAACAAGATCATCAATCATGTTTATTTATTATACATCCAGATTCTGAAATCATTTTCCTACTGATGTTTTGCTCACACTCTCTGTACCTTTTTAGAAGAGAAACGAATCTTGACTTGTATATATTTATTTTGCTTTACAGAAGAAAAAATGATTTCGTAAATAATTTGCCTATTTTGGTTAACATAGCACATGGGGATAATCATATGAGGGTCACAGGGCTCATGCCATTGCTGGATCAGAGCATGCCCAATATTTGAGGTGGCTCTGATCACCTGGCCAGCAGTCCCGTGGCCTCACTGGCTCTATGCTCTGCTCCATGCAGAGAAGAGGGTGGAAATGATTCTTACTTTGGTGAATATATTAAACTGCACATTTCGGTAATCTAGCAAATGAAGTTTTGTTTTCCTCTTGGCAAATTGTGTCAAAGTTACTCTTAGCTGAGTCAATTTCTACTGGGGGAGACCCATGACACCTTTCTAATAAATTAAGGAGCAAGAATACTGCAAAAAGATTGTGCAAATTGCCTAAGAAAATATTCTTCCGATGTAGGTAGCCATCAACCTTCCATCTACACTGTATTGTTGAAGGGGAAAAACGTTTCCTTGAATTAACAAATTCAGCAGCTTTTACTCATCTCCACCAGCTTTTTGCACAGAGAATAATGTGTATCTAACCAAGGATGATCTAGGATAGGTAATTCCTGTTTTATATTGGGTACTTTAGGGGGGTCTTTAAAAGACTTGTTTTCTACCTATAAATTTAGGTTATTACAAATACAAGATTTTTGTATCTTACAGAAGCCTCATTCCTATTTTGTCTCCATTAACAATCCATTCCAGAGTCTTGAAAAAAAGAAAGAGAAAGAGAACCCTCAGAGATAGTCTTTGAGAAGAACTTGTGACAAAGTCACTGAGTACCTTCCTTCCCCCAGATGAGGACCTTGTGCCTGCGCTGTTTCCTCTTCTTGCCCCAGCCGAGGGCGGGCCATGTCTGCCCGCCCAGGGTAGCCCACACAGGAGGGCGGAATTGCCTCACACTCTTACCCCAGCCCCTCTCCTAAAGGGGTAGAAAAGAAGCTACACAGAGACTGAGAAGGAAGGGGGTTTGGGACAAGGCAGCTTGGAAAGCTGTGGGGACAGAAGCCCAGAACTGTATGACCCCTAAACTGGGCTATCAGCTTTGATTTGATTGTCCATATCACACAGTAAGAAAGGTGTGCGCTCTGTGTGTGCTGGTCTCTTGAAACAGGCCTTGTGTTTTACCTATACTGTGGCTGAATTTCTCAAACACATAAGTTCGCTGAGCACAGACTTATTGTCCTAAGATAAGTAGAGCCTAACTGTAGACTCTTGGCAGAGTTTCCAGGGACTGAGCTCTGAGTTCTGTCCTCCCCTACTGGAATCTTCAGAGACCTCCATGCTCACCCGGAGAACATGGAATTGTCCCATCCTCTGTACAGAATAATGTCCCACAGAAAAGGCATCGGAGCACCTTTTGGGGTGATCCTTTTGGGAGGGAAGGCAAGGTTATCTTCTGCACTTCTTAGTAGGGTCATCAAACCTTTAATGTAATGTTCCAGAATTATATCCACATTAGGTCAGAGTTCAGGTATTTAGATATGAATACCTACCTATATATGAGTACCTAACCCAGTAAAATACACTGCCCTTTTCAGCAGTATCTTCCATATTAGATGAACAGGGAGAGAAACTGAGCAAAACAAGTCAAATCCTTGTCTAAAGCACCAAGTAATGAAATAGCCAGATAGTGGGATGACCCTCCATTTAAAAAAAGTACATAATTTAGTTTGCAAGCTATATTATGATACTTTCTCTCTTCTCATTAATTTTACACTCACAAAGTCAAGTTAGAAAATTATCATTAGCTCTTGGGGGAGAAGGATGGATAGTGATATTTCTGGATCTCTGGATTTTGTGTGTCAGTACAAGGAATTATTATTTAAAATATATTTATTTAGAGGAGGCACATTGTTGTTGATGTCTATGATACCACAGGTTTTTAAAATCTTCTTTGTATGTTTATCTAAGTTGATTGTTGACTGAATATAATATACCATATGGTAATTTGTCAAATATCATTGATTAATTATATCATTTGTGTGGGGTTAGTTGTAAAGTATACTGCTCTTAATCTTCTTGTTCAGAATAGTGAACTGGTAGCCAAAAATATATGTATCACAGATGTTAGGTAGAATTTGAACAACGCAGTCAAGTGCTATAGAAGTTTTTCTGCTAAATTAGTAGACTAATGAATATTATACCTTAGCCATTGGGAACAGCACGTTTTCCTTTGGTAGATAGATCCCAGCACTAGTGAACAGTGCCAGTTTCATACTTTGGATTTAGAACTGTTCTCTACGTATTGTAATACAGAATACTGTAAATCCCTAATTTCCTTAATGTTACTTATTGGAAGTGGGGGTAGTAAAGCGTGTACAGGAAATAAATTTAGTCTTGTTAAGCAGAGGCAGTCCCAAGTTATAAGCTGATCATACTGCAAAACTCTGTCAGTTGGTTGTGTGCAACCTGGAATGTATTTTCCTTTATAATGGTGGTTAGGCCCCCAGACCAGATAGAAAAGATTATCAAACCCATCGTTTAGGTGAAATAGGGTACTATAACAAGATTGCTAAAGAGCCTAACCACTAAATATAATAGTATTTCCAGGGGGTATTTGTTCAGAGTTGCCAAGAATATGCCACTCCTTTTAGTGGAATCTTGATTGCCCACCTCACCACACACCACCTGCTGGACGCTGGGAGTAGGGTCGTCATCAGTTGGAAGTGACTACAAGTGGCCTAAAGCAGGGTCTTCAGCAAAGGAGGGGAAGGAAAAGTCTGGGGCTAGGAGAGAATCTGGGGATAGGAGGAGCGTGAAGGAGGATGAGGGGGACTCTTGTGGATTGAAAACCGCCAGGGACATTCCTCAGCTGATACCCTTCCTTTTTTTGGAGGTCTCAGACTTGGCCTGTCTGCTTCTATTTTTAGGATCTTTTGCTCCTATAGTTCATTTCCTTCCCTGCCCAGCACGTGCGCGCGCACACGCACACACACACACACACACACACACACACACACACACACACAAAAGATATTGCTGCATCGTTTCTCGCATATGCCAGTCATTGGAGCCAGCACACAGCACCTTTAATGGGTTTAGTGCTAGTAAACCATGGTTTAACTGCCCAGTAATCAGATGGGGGTAAAAGCTCTCTACTCACTTTCCTTTCTTCACAGTTTCATACCCTGGGAGAAAGGCGCACATGGGTGATGGATGTGGGGTTTGGGGAGGACAAAGGACTGTGGTAAGATTGTGCAGTACTTCAGAGGACACCTTAGTTAGCCAGGAACTGACTTTTTTCTGGAGCTGGACTCAAGCCTCAAAGTCTGGGGTTCTCAAAGTGGTCCTTAGACCAGCCAGCAGCATCACTACCACCTGAGAACTTGTTGGAATGCAAAGGCTCAGGTCCCACCTCAGACCTAGTGACATCAGAAGCTGGGAGATAGAGGAGCAAACGATGTTTTAACAAGCCCTCAGGTGATCCTGACACTCATCAAGCTTGAGAATCACTCAGAGCCAGTTAGTCTCTCCTTTCCCCCCCCCCCCCCCCATTAGTCTCAGAGGATCCTTCACAGGACTCACGGGACAAGGAGTGGGAACAGGACTTAGGAATGTGAGGAAAGGGCCTCAGCACCAGGGTCTCCCCCCTCCCACTGGAAAGGCTGGTGCAGAGGCCGCCTGCACTTGGTGTAACTTTGGGCTGAGGCACGATAAAATCACATATTTTTAGAGCTGTGAAAAAAGGAAAGTGAGGTGTTATTCTTTGGTTTGGCAGTGGGGGGCCAGGAGAAATTTAAAGAATATACCTTTTGTAAATGTAACCTTAGAAGAAAGACTGAATTCGTGTCAGGAGTAAGTTCTCCAGGAGGATTGGGTTCATCCTGTTGTGATCAGCCCTGTCCTCCTTTTAAAATGAATCCTCTACTGAAAGGTCTGCACTGCATTAGAAGCTCCAAACTGCTCGGAAAAAGAGTGCAGAGATCAGCTCCATTTCAGTCTATCAGGATGCTGGACAGCACATTTAAGTGGGGTGGGGAGCTG
This sequence comes from Hipposideros armiger, assembly GCF_001890085.2. Taxonomy (NCBI): domain Eukaryota; kingdom Metazoa; phylum Chordata; class Mammalia; order Chiroptera; family Hipposideridae; genus Hipposideros; species Hipposideros armiger. The sequence goes on along the minus strand of NW_017731544.1, from coordinate 2,294,674 downwards.
CACACTTAGTTGGGGTGAGGGAGAGGTCAGTGATATGATCAGATATTTGATTTTATGCTTTAGAGCAAAAGCCATTTGTTTCCCTCAGTTTATCAATATAAATAGCTTCAGGTTTAGAAAGGGCGTAAGCCTTAAGAATATAATTCCTCCATTCCAGTTCACGTAAATTCCTATCCACTTTCAAAACAAAGAAGATACAGACTACAGCATTGAGTGATACTAATGATTTCCTTAGGGATGGCAGATCTGAGAATCCTTTAGCAATAGAACATACTTCCTCTAAAATGCAGTGAATTGCTTATAATGATGTAACGCTTTCAGGTACAAATTAGGAGAGGGGTGACTAACAACTGAAAAATATCACTAAACTTAGAAGGGAAAGTTCTTGAAAAATAGGTAGACATCACAAGGCTTAGACATTCTCTTTCTAATTTAGGGTTTTCTCAGAGGGAGGGCTGTCAAACTGGGCCCATCGGTATACAAGCTTGAAGTTGGGTTTCTAAAAGGAAGAATCTATGCAGCTGAGGCTCACTGTAGGGAATACTTCACTTGTATGTAAATATACTGTACATAACAGGAGACTGTATATTTTTGCAGTTGTTGATCCACACTGAACTAGAAGTCTCTAGCATCTGCATATCAAGAATAAATGTTTTCATAGATGTTAGTGGTTTTGTTTGGGAATTAGAAAAATTTACATTCTTTCCCAGGTAACATAGTTCTTTGAATGTAAAAACCTAAAAATCTAACTTAATTGTTTAGAAAGAGAAATATCTGAGAAATAGTTGCATTGATTTCTTATACTGACATTATGATCAATTATTTAAAAGACAGTCATCTGAGCTACAAATGAGGAATATTTAGACCCAAATTATTGTCATATAGAAATAGGTATACCCCAAATGACCAACTGTTTCTTCTTAACACTCTCTCATTGTTAACGCTGATACCACTACACAGTATTAATGAAAACAGATGTTGGGGAGGAGAATGCTTTTTTTCAAAATTGAATTGCCACATTTCCCAAACTTTGGGATTTTGGAAAGGGGGGAAAAAATCAGAACATTAAGTATGAGCACACATTTGAAGGGGGGGAGGGGAAGCTTTATTTTATCAAGCTTTGGAAATCTTTGCATGTTTGCCTTCTATTTTCAGTGTTGACGCCAACATAAACTGTCTTTAAGTCATTTTTCTCAGAACACTTGAATCTTGATCATTGGTATGTAATCCACACTCTGGAGTCAGTGTATTTTAGACTTCATCTAAGTGCAGTACGTGCAGCACCCCACTGTTTTATTAATGTAAAAACCTTGCAAATGAATTTCAGATGAGTGATTTAAGTGAGTTGCAAGTCACGAAACTTTGCTATTCATACTTAATCAAATAGTTTCCCACCACCCCCACCCCCAGGATGTGATGTAAATAAAGAAATATTAAGAAGTTCTGTTCTATAACTGCTCTGTTAACATAGTTTTTAAACATTAAAAATGTGAACTAAAAGCATTTATGAATTTTGTGTTCATTCTTTGGGGATGCAGCATTAAAAAGGGGGGATTTCAGTACTATGCACACTATTAACGGGGAATTTCAGTACTATACATGCTATTAAGATTGACATGCATTTGTCAGTGTTCTAGAACACTAAGTTCATGGAAGCTTATATTTAAGCGACCAAACCTTAACATATACTTCTGATAGAAACCTATCTGGTCTGAACATATTACATACCTCTTTCTCCATTCTTCATAATCGGAGTAGGTTGAACATAGCAGTTTCTTTTTAACTCAGGTTCATCTTTATAAATATCACTTTTGTGCTATGTTGTAGGAGGGACTCTCGTCTTCCTCTACCTGCATTGCAGCAACCCATAAAATAGGAAATTCTATTAGCACTTCCATTTCTGCAGGAACTACTGAGGGGAACGCTCCTGCGGCCCGGCCTTTCCTTGTCCATCACTGGCTCCTCCTCAGGGTCTCAGGAAAGTTTCATCAGACCAGCAAGATGGCCACAGTCTGATATCTAAATTCCTCTTGTGGACAGTGTTAGAGCAGGAACAACAGGGCTTTGATGGTGTGACTGCATGTGAGGCCCATCTTGACTCTCCCTGGCTGCCCAAGGTGGCAGCCCATGCAGGAGGGCCACATCTGGATCTCAAGGGGGGAAATTTGAGGCACAGGAGCTCAAGCTGTATACTCCAATCTAGCTTCATTAGCAAGAAACTAGCAGGCAACCCTGTCAGGACCCCCCTCTCATTTTGAGAGCTGTAACTTTCTGCCCTGATAAGCTGACCTCTGTTACAAACTTTAAAAAAAAAAGAAAGAAAAAAAGAAAGAAAGATGACACTTTAACCTTTATGCACTTCCTGTTTGTGTTTCTTAATTGATCAAAACCGCAGGGGCAACGGATGTAATTATCACTTTCAAACCCAAGCAGTTGTCAAAGTATATCTAAAAGTCTATTGCCGATTTTGCTCTAAGCCAAAAGTTCTGGTCCTGCTGTATTATTTTTTGTTTTGTTTTTTTTTAATAAAAGATCTTCTTGGGGAATTGGGGGAGGGGAACAGCGTTGGGGTATCAGGGAAGGGGAACAGACAAGTTGCTGTTGTTTTGTTCTTCAGTCTAGTTGTAGAGGACGTCACGTCACTGGTCTATATTGGTATTATCATTGCGCTCTTCCCAGGTGAGGTAGATCCATCACCCGGCACTGGACGGCCACTCATGCCAGCTGCCAGCCACTCATGGTAGCTTATGGGAACCCACTGCAGCTTCACTGCAGCCTACACCATCGCTGGCGACTCATGGCAGCCCAGCTCCAGGTCGAGCTGTTGTTCACCATCTTAGCTGTAGAGGGCGCAGCATCACTGGCCCTCATGTGGGATCCGAACTGGGCCCCTGCTGCTCAGAGCTGGCATCCCAAGCCAACTCTTAACCAACATGGCACTCGGCCGGCCCCCTGCTGTGCTTTTGCTGATTCTGATTCTTTCCCTATGGCTGCATGAGTGTCTGCTAATACTGTCCTACTCTGCCCTGTTTTACACATAACTGTCTGGGTAAAGGTTTTTCTCCTTCTCCCCTATGGAGTGAACTTTGCAACTCAGAGGACCTGTTTGCTTACCTTCTAGATTTATAATTGTGTTCTGCCTGGTTAGGCTGTCTGGAACGGGTTCATGAGGCCTAAATAACTGGGTTATGTGTTTTGTATACCAACATTGTATCTTTCATTAGCATAAATTTTAGACTCATCCAAATTGGCAGGACAATCTACTGAAGAGTATGGCCAGTGCAACATCAAAATAACATGTCCAATTACCAAAATGTATTATTAAAGCTGTAGCACTTAAAACAGATGTATACTGATGTGGAAATAAATAAATATATCATAATAGAGAACACATAAATGGTCCAAATAACACTAGAAAAGTGACCTTTCAAATCAATGGGGAAAATCAGGGTTGCTCAATAATTGGTAAAAAATAAAAATAAAATGACTAGCTTTTTGTAAAAACTGAAGGTGGAACTTTATAATGTCCCTCGTACCTAAATAGAGCTCAAGTATATTAGAGACTAAACATAACACATGGGTAAATATATTTTCTACAAATATAAAACTATGACTTTCACATAAAGCAGTTCATGTGTCAAAAAATTTATTTAGCTCATTATTAATGAAGGAACAAGTAAGATGTTTCAAAATGGTTCAAAGAAGAATTCAAAAAACAGGCACATACATAAGCAATCAGGGATTGCTAATAGATGCATTCCCTCCCCACCCCCGCACCCCTGCCTTCTCCACAGAGGGTAATCAGTTGCATCTCACCAGACGGAATCCATTTGTTTCTCTGGGCAATAATCATTTCTAACTATCAGTTTTCTACAATTGACAGGGTTATAAAATAGCTAAAAGAAAAGAGGTGGGGGGGGTGCAAAATTTGTATAGATAACTCAGAAGGGACATCTAGCATTGAGTAGAAAGTACACCCAGTAATCTTTTTTGCCTTTCAAAGTGTTTCCCATGTTCCCTCTTTGTGACCATAAAATCGCAAAGATTATTATTGGTCATTAAAAAAAAAATAAGCTGATCTGATCTCATTAGGTTTGGCTTGATTATTTGCATTGGTGCAACAAGTATTAATTAAACATACAGGCTTCCTTGGGTTTACTTTGCAAATCTAGAGCCATGCAGGATTGAACAGTTACTAGAGCCACAGAATTGCACTCCTAAAAGTCTATTATTTGCTAGCTCAAGGCCAGGAAAGCAAGCCCAAGAAACACTATACCTCACCTGTACCATCTATAAATTTGGGTGAATTCCTCTCTACTTGAGTTCCCCCAAATTTGCTAAGGTTTCTGGCCTGCAAGGAATTGCTTTTTCTTACCATCTATAAGGATGGTACTAAGCCAGCTTTCCTGAGATGATTTTGTAATCATTGGTTCCATGAGTAAAATCAACCTTTGTTCCTTACATGACTGATTAAAGAGCATCATTCTCAAATACGACATTCCAAGAAAGGACATGGTTGCATTAATCAATTTCTAAAAATTATGTACTGGTAGAAATAAAAAGATTCTTGTACAACCTATGCAAATAACTATATTGCTATTTTTAAAAGTGATGAAACTCAGAGATTTTTTAATTTGGGGGGTGAAGGGAAAATCAGTGAGAATCAGAAAAAAATGTTTAATTTCACTTTACAAAAGCAGAACCCACTGAATTGCTATAGATTAAAAATAGCTTAAGATAAAAAGAGAAATGACCTCCTATATATCTGGAAAACAGAGCATTGAAACAGTCTCAACACAACCACAGTACAATTTCCCTCGTCAGCTCATTCCAACCTGTGTAATTCTGTTCTGCTGGATCTTGGGCTAACATTCTGCTTTCCCAAACTTGTCTGCTTCTGGACTAAAAGTTTCTGTAAATCCACACTCACTCCACGATACAGCCTGAAAGTTCTCTAAGTAATGTCAGCTCAGAAGCTTGTACCCAAGAGTCTCTTTGAAATGTCAATAGTTTAATGTACTTGGCACAATCCTTTTCCACGAGAGCCTGGGGCTGTCTGTATTTGCTAAAGAACCAGATTTGGGCCTGTAGTTTATAGCATAGCCTCAGGCAAATATCAGAAAGCAGAAACCCATTTAATAATGAGAATGACAGGCTGTGGTTAATTCACTATGGTAATTAATAGTTAGCCTTTCTATCTTAGGAATCTTTTAAGATAACCCTAAAGAACTGTGTAGTATTCCACTGAAAGGTCAGCCAATAATCTTTTTTGTCCATTTCAAAATCTTTCACAATTTTCCCGTCACTCTCTGTATATCTATATCTCATATATATAATATCTTAGCGAGGGGAAGCCCTTTCTTGGTATAAAACACGGGAGTCACAAAAGGAATTAATTGATTAATATTTTAAAACTCTTTATAACTTACAAAAGTGCCAAAGTGCAAAAATCCAAAAATCCAAATGCGAAACAAAACTAACATTTGCCACACACATGTTACAACTGGTATGACCTGACTCTCAAGTTTGAGGTCGAAATCATTCAAAGTATTCCCTTGGTCAAATTACCAAGACACCCAACATCTCTTTCTTGATACTCTCACCTCCAAATTGTCCAAGAACCCTGGAGGCATTTAACGGAAGGTGCCTGCTTCCAAACTCCAGGGAAAAGAGAACTAACTGGCGAATTTAATCAATTCTTTCCCACTACAGTGAAGCTTCTGTTGCTGCCTCACAGTTGAACAATGGCTCTGCACAATTTGTTACATCTTTGTCTACTGCTGCAATCCTATCCACATGGGCTGCTACTCTATGACTGAAATGATGGAGGAAAAATGACCCTAATCCATGCAGTGCTCTGGTGGCTCTTATCTTGGGAGCCCAAGCAAGGAACAGTGCCTCAGTTTGCTACAAGCGAGTTCCCAACCCATGCCCTCCAGGCAGTCTGGCTCAGAAGGGGCTCCTATTATAACTGCCCGTTGTATCAGAGCCAACCTTCTTCCTTTCCCCAGTCCGTGGGTATTTAACTGATATTGATCCCCAGTCTTGACTTCAGATGTCCCTCATGGTTGAGTTCATCTTTGGGTGTCTTAGGACTGTTTCCTGCCCTTTACAGGGATCATCTCAATCTACAAGAGAAGATCTATAAAGCCAGTAAAACTCAAAAGGGAAGGAATTGGGTAGAGGCTTAATGCTGGCTTCCCTGGTGCCTCTGCAAATTTGCCTGACCCTTTCAAAAGTCGTTTCAATACACCAAGAGATGTCTGGCCTTAGACAATCATATTAAACCACAAAAATTTCAATTACATCTTTCCCTTGGGGTGATGCCTACCTGTTTGGCTCCTATTTAGAATTTAAGAAGAGCCACTTGATGGACTTTTCCTTGTTTACAAGTGACTAAATTGTCTTTGCAAAGAAACACCCAGAAGCTTCTTAAAGTTCCGCCTACACAGTCCTTGGCTACATAGCATAGAGCTAGTGTCCTTAATAAATCAAGAGTTTTTAAAAATCACTAAGAAAAAAAAATTGAAAGCCGAATAGAAAAATGGGTTACATAAATATAAAGGGAGCTACCAGAAAAATAAACACTTGAAAGAATGTTCAATAATCTAACAATCTAACTTATAAGCAAATAAATGCAATTTGAACATGTATGTATACCTTGAATTTTTTTCCCTTTCATATTGGCAAAGGCTAAAACAATTGCTATTATAGTTCTGGTAGGGATATAAGAAACAGCCATTTTCATATGCACCTGGTGAGAGTGTAAAATGTTACAACTTTTTGGAGAGAAGTTTGGCAATATCTATTAATACTGTAAATGCTCTTAACTTTTGCCCCATCAATTCCATGTCTGTGAATTTTTCTAACTCACAAGAAGGAATTAAAATATATGAATAATATACTATCAGATTCTCTTCCTATCTCTTCAACTCATTTCATATTTCTGGTCTCTCTTCTTTTACTGTTTCTATTGTCCTTTTGTGCAGTTTCTTTGTCTCTTTTCTTAATAAGCTCTTGAACATCTTTATGCTAATAATTCCCCCAAATAAACCCAACCCCAGCCCCTATTTTCTACAACAGGCTCCCAATTTGCCTAGTTCTATATCACAGATAGAAATTAGAGACATTGCTTGGTCTTATGCATCAGAAAATTTTAATTGGTAGATCCCTGTTCAACCACCGGCTGGTTCTGCATAGCTACTTCCAAAATGGTGATGGATAGGTTTTATGTATTTTATGAATTTATGACAGCTTTAAAAATAATTATGCCAGCTTCCTCCTTCAGACCAATTAAATCATGATCTATGGTGGCATAGCCAGAGGTATTTAAAAAATTACCCAAGACTTAGAAATAAGACAAAGGCAGGACTTAATATTGGGCTGGCACATTATTCACCAGTGCCACCTGTGGATTATTTAATCATCTAGAGGAATGTACCTTTGTTTGATGTGTTGTTTATTCACTAAAGGCAGATTTTGTACAAAATCTATAAGTCATAATATATAAATGTTACATACTATAATATTTAAATGTAATATATAATTACATATTTACATGTCATCTGTAATAAGCAACTGCATAATTTATATTGTAGTATAAATTATATTGTAGTAGTAAATATATGTAGTATATTTATATGTAATATGTAAACATTATGTATTATAAAATATAAACATTACATGTTAAAGGTTAACATAGATTTTTGTCTGGTCAAGATGCAAATGACTTCTGTCCAGTAGAAATATAACTTCAAAAACTTTGTATCTAATTTAGCAATCTTTTCCTATAATTCCTTTTTAAATATCAGTAGGCAAACAACCAGTTCCTCAAAATGCCCTTTGAACAGGTTTTACTGTTTCAATTCAGATTATTTGTGTGTTAAGCTTTGGCTTATTATTTTTTATTAAGAAAACTATCCATAGGATGTGAAATTCTTATCTCTGTTATGATATTTTATGTTGTCATACTCACTGACGCCCTAGCATATGTTATTATTATTTTTTTGTATTTGATTTTCAGCATTTTATTCATAATATAAACACCCTGGATACAGAATAATGTTTGACACATTCTTTGTGGGCAAAATATATTCTATTTGCAGACAAATACTGCAATTCCAATTTTTAAACATATTATGCAGGCCAAACAAAACATGTTTGAGAGGAGAATAGGTCCCCAACCACTAGTTGGTGGCTTTTTTCCTCAGTCAGGCAATTGCAAGCAAAGTAGGTCTGTAATGACAGCTCAGTACTTAGAAACTGAGCATTAGAGAAAGTATTATGTACTGTCCCTATCTTTTGAAAAGATGGCTTTTCTAAGTAGCTTAGAAGCAGTCTTTTTTGCCTAGGGAAGTAGCTTGCTTTCACTTCTCAAATATCAAAGTTTATATTTGAGGTAAAGGTTTATTTTTCTGTGGAACAGCATGGTGATTTGGAAGCGCATGAAGGAAAGTGTGAGATCTACTTTCCATTCACAGCTTTCAAAGACCCCTTTGGCTGTCAAATGCTGTCCTTATTCCTGGATCTCTCCTCTTAGAGATTTTTGGTGGAGCCCACTCTGTGAACTACAATATATACCTGAGGATTTAGCGTTTCCCCCCTACCAACAGCACTTGACCAATGACTGGCAGGCGTGATGCATAAATGCCCAGCAACCTTGCCCTGATACCTGCCGTGGAGGTGTGCCCATTATCTGCCGAGCTCCCCTATGGGGTGGAGCCAGTTTCCTTTCTGACTTTCTTGGTACTGAACAATTCCTTGCTTGGCTCCTTCCCTTCTCAGTCCCACTGCCTGATCCTTTGTGGTTCTTCTTAGGAACACTTCCTAATAAATCACTTTTATATAAATTCTGTCTCAGGATTTGCTTCTTGGGAAACTGACCTAAGACACAAAGTTTGCCTCAGCCTGCAATGTGTAAAATATATGTGAAATGATCTGAACTTTATGAGCTATCTTGACAAATCAAAATTTGGGGGTGGGGGTATTTTGTTTAATTTTTATTTTTTGGGGAAAAGGGGATCAGGTGTTAGCTAAGTCCTAAGAACCCCCCCCCAATTCAAAATCAAACAAATAATACTCCTTCTGGAATAAAATGTTCTTAACAGTTTCCTAAGGCTCTTTCTCTGTGTAGGATAGCCACAAAACAAACCCAAGGGAACAGCACATTCTGTCAGCAGGGTCCATTCAAATAAGGACTGGATTTCCACCCATTCTTCGTATCCCCACTCAGTTCCCCTCTCAGGCTTGTCTGAAAACTCCCCCAGGCCATGTCCTCTTTTCAAATAATGCTCCCGGAGAACACTCAGTGCAGTGTTTGTGTGTCATGTGTGGAATGAATGGCAAATACTGTATGCACTACCTTCAGATTTGAAGTGGCCAACTACATATACTTCAAGTCATAGGTCAAGTCATATCATGTCACTGTCTATTCATAATCTTCCAATAGCTTTCCATGTCATTCACAGAAAAAGCTGAAGTCCTGCTCCACCTGGTCTTCCCATATCTCTTTCTCCCTACCAACCCAACACCAAACTGGACTTCTTGTTTTCTTGAACATAACAAGTATCTCTGACCTCAGGGCCTTTGCACTTGCTATTTCTTCTGCCATTACACTCTTTTCACAGTTATCTATATGGCAGTTATCCTCAATGCCTTAGGTCTCTTCTCAAATGTCACCTATTAAGACCTTCTCTGACCATGCTATAAAAAATAGCAACTCACCTACTCATAACATTCATACCTCACTCCTTATATCCTTAGCTAGTTTGATTTTTGTTGATAGAAGCCTTATCTCCATCTGAAATGCTTTTGTTTGCTTGTTTAGTTGTATATGGTCTCTCTATCCCTACCTAGAATGTAACTCCATTAGAACAGGGTCTAATGTCTATTTTGTTCACTGCTGTATCACTAGCACCTAGAGCAGGGTAGGTATTCAATACACACTGGCTGAATGACTGAATGCATAAATTAAAGAGTTTACATTAAGTCACTTTCCCTCCTGAAGTGTAATAATCAGACACAGCACTCAATATCATGTTCCCAGGTTGGTTTTACTCCCACTTTACAATTTTTAAATGTTAGTTAAAGAACATTTTTGTGTTTTTTTATAGGTGTTTTGAAAACTACAACCCCCTCCTTGCAACAAGCCAAACATTACAGAGATGCACTAAGAAATGGTTTATAATCTTCTGTTCTAATCCAACACCCTGAAGTAGCCACAATGAACACCTTTGATCCTTATGTGCATACAGATCTACATAGATGTAGGGCTGACTTTGTTTTTAGATTGCTAGCTGATACTAAACATCAGAAATGTAAGTTTCAGCATGGTGGTTACACACATGGATTCTAACGTCAGAGTGCCTGGATTCGCATTTATTGGCCCTGCAAGCTCAGACATGTTACTTAATAGCTTGATGCCTGATTTTGCCTTAAGCTGGAAGCAATAACAGGACCTTCCCACAGACTTGCTGTGAGGATTAAATGACTTAATTAAAACAACAACAACCATTGGCTCAAATAAATTTTTACAAAAACTTAAAAAAAACAAAAGATAAAAGAAAAAGAAAAAAAACTAGAATAATATAAGTTGTACTGTGAGCACGAAATAAATTATCTACTTCCCCCCACTGCCTCCTACTTAACAATAGATCTTGGCTATCCCTCCAACATAGATTCCACATTTAACTCACTCACACCTCTGAAAATTGCCCCTTCATTAAATTCTTTCCAGTTAACTTCCCTTGAGAGAGTGCCTTCTTTTTTTCTCCCCGGGTTAAGTCCAGTTCAAAGCCTACTCTGTGCCTGAACCTGTGTCGCTAACTATGACTGGAGAAAAACCACACACTCCTGACTAACTGCGCTTTAAATGTATGATCAAGAATTACAACCGGGCCCCTGAGGCCCAGAGGGAATCATATCATATATTTCAAGGTCACTTGTTCTCCCACTCTCTCCAAAAACTTTTTCGTAACTTCTCCCCTCTTCATAAATCCCCAAATCTCACTCCCATCTTCATTCTCAAAAGAGGATTTTATTGACTACGTCACTGAGAAAACTGACGCATCGGAAGAGAACTTCCTGGGACTCACACCATTTCATGTGCCCACCAACCAGCATCATCTCCCACACACTCAGCTTTCCTGCCTGTTACGTAGATGCACTTTCTGAACTCTCTATAAGGCCAGTCTCTGTACTTGTAGATCGGGCCCAGGCCCTGTCATCGATAGCTGAGGACATTACTCTAACGATTTTCCTTTTATCTCTCCCACACTGTCAACTTCTTTCTCTCTATTGGCTTATTCTTATAAGTCCTATAGGCATGTTTATATTTCTCCCATTTTAAAAACAACAGTAACAGTACGTCTCTTAACCCCTTATTAGCGACTGCCCCATTTCTTTCCCTTTCCATTTGTAGCAAGATTCCTAGAAAGAATTGTCTGTATTTACTGCCTCCAATTACTTTCCTCCTATTTCACTTGAACCCACTTCAGTCAGGTTTTACCCCAGTATGCCATTAAAATTGCTTTTGTCAGAGCCACCAATGACCTCTGTGTTATTAATCATAACAGCCAAACCTCAGACCTTGACCTGTCAGCAGCTTAAAATGCTCTCCCTCTTCCTTAATACTCTCCTGCACACCACATTCTCTTAGTTTTCATACTACCTCTCTGGTTGTTTCTTCTCAGTTTCTTTTGCTGTTTGCATCTCTTACTTAACTCATCCTCTTAATGTTGAAGTATCCCAGGGCTCAGACTTTGAACCTCTTCTTAATGACTTCAAGGAGTCCCGTGTCTTTAAATAAAATCTCTATGTGGATGATGTCCATATTTAGATCTCTCTTGAACTCCAAGCTCATATACTCAAGTGCCTACCCAACACCTCCACTTGGATAGCTGACATTTCCAAAACAAACCTCATGATTTCCCCGTTCCCTAAACTTGCTCCATCCACAGTCCTCCATCCCTCAGCTGATGTCAATTCCAGTCTCCTAGCTAAAGTTGTTTTTGACTTTCCCCACCATTACCTCTTATTTTATCTCCTTCTATTATCCTCTTGTTCAATCTGTTCCAGCTGCACTGGCTTCCTGCCTGTCCTTTGAACATGCAAGTCACATTCCTGCCATAAGGTCCTTTGCTCTAGGTTATTCCTCTGGCTAGAATGCTGTTTCCACAAATATCCTCTGGCTAACTCCCTCCCATTCTTTAAATCCTTGCACAATTCTCACTTTCTTAACGAGTTTCAACCTGACCACTCTATGTAATACAATAATGTATGCATGCGCGTACATATGCATGTACACACACACACACACACACACACACACACACACACACACACACATCCCCTGCTCTACTTTTCATTTTCTTATAGCAATTACTTAATAATATTTATTGTTTACTGTCTGTCTCCCTTGCTGGAATATAAGCTCTGGAAGATCAAGGATCTTTCTATTGTGTTCACTGGCGTATTCAAAGTGCTTAGAACAATGCCTGGCACATAGTAGGCACTCAAATATTGAGTAGGCACTCAAATGTTGTTGAAGGAATGAAAGTGATTTAAATCCTGCTTGTTTGTGGTAGGAATCTAAATCTGTTCAAACCCTGCTTATCTCAGAAAAAATGGGGTCAGGAACTGGGCCAGGTCAGAGCTTATAGATCGAGTTACCTAGTCAAGGCAGGCCAGCAGCTACCCCCACCCCAATCTTGGAGCAGTGTAAGGCTCAGCTGAGAGCTCCCTTTTCAGCGATGATTGGAGTTTAGTGAGTTCTACATGGTTCAGGTGTAAAGGAAGTAATAAGAGTCAAGTTTCATTCATGGACATGACTAAAGAAAGCCTTTCCTACTGATGAAACAAGCATCTCTATATGTATTTGTAGAAGATATTGAGTCTAGAAATTACAGGGGTGTGTGTGTGTGTGTGTGTGTGTGTGTGTTGCCTGATCTTTTCTTCTAGGATTCTCTCATGACCCAAGGACAAATGGCTTGTCTAGGAGAAAGCGTAAGGAGTTAGGAACATTGCTTTGGACAGACTGATCTTGATTGAAATCCTGACTCTGCCACATAGAAGTTAAGTGATTTGGGGCAGGTTTCCACAATCTTTCTCAGTCTCAGTCTCCTCAACCATAAAATGGGAATAATAATAGTCATCCCATAGAGCGGTTGTGAGGACTCAGTGGGACAGTACATTGTAAATTCCTTAGCACAGGCGCTGTCACATAGGAAGGCCACAACAAAGGTTACCTATTATCATTACGATGATCTTATTTGTGGGCCCATATTCCATGTTTCCTTTGAGTTGATGACAGACATGGGTGAGAAAACACTGCTCAGCAAGTACAAAATTACTGTTTTCGCCATGTTTGAGGCTAGTAGAAATGCCAAAAGAATGCTGTATTAAAGAGAGTCCAAATACAACCCTAGCTCTTCTGAACTCCCAAAGGGGCGACTCAGGGCAGAGCTGTCACAGAGCGTTTGTGACTAGGCCATTGTATAAAAACCAAACACACGGCATGCTTTGAAAAGAAGTTTTTTCCACATGAGTAATTGGCACAGACTACTGCAGTTGAGAGTCAAAGTAGGGTAGATTCTCATCAAGAAAGTGTGCCCACAACACAGGCTCCTGGCAGAGGGCAGAGAACAGAGAGCATTACACTATATCTGATTTGTGGGCTACCGAGCCACATAAGGCCAGCAGGGCAAAAGCTCACCAGTAAAGACTAATACCAGCAGAAGTTTTTTATGGGACAGAAGGCTTTATGTCCCACAAAGCATGAAAAATCACATGTGCTGTGAAACAGCTGGTTCCTTCAGTGTCTGAGATCATTGCCAGATTCAATCGTCTTCCATAATAATATATTACCTCTATTAATTTGCAGATTCTGGAGTGAGATAATATGAAAAGTACTCAATGCTGTGCAAATGGCCCCTTATCCATAACAAGAAATTACGTGTATGGTAATTAGTTTGCTATAACTACAACTGGGAGCCCCAACAGGTCAATCTTGTACTTCATGGCATTAGACGCTCAAGCAGTTTTATTTTTTTTAACTGTCTGACAGCTAGCGACCCAATAATACTTGGAGAGAAGCAGTCCCTTGCCCATCCCTAAATCCCACCCTGTGCCCATTTAGCCTGTTCAACAAGCTTGTTGAGCAATAAGGGCAGAAACAGTAAAACTTTCCTCACCTTTAGACAACCTTCTCTTAATTGGGCAACAATTTGCATATTTCCAGTCCTGACAAAAAAGAAACGCAGTTTTGGCTTTCCTGGAGCATGCTATTAAGATTGCAATTCACTTATCTGAGTTCTGGCTTCTCAGTTACACATACATAACACCAAAGAAACTGGCTCATCTACATGTGCATGCTCTTCCTCATATTTTCTTGCTTTTTCAGCAAACAGGTTTAAAATAATCAACTCAACTACAAAAACACTATCGATGTTTAAACGTTACCCTTTTACTCACAGGGCCATTCAGATTTGTGATTAAAACAATAGCCAAAACTGGCTATTTGACTGACTATAATTGCACAAATATGTCTTTTATTGAAAAAAATAATGAACTAGAGAGGAGACCCAAGATGGCGGAGTAGATAAACACTGTGCCTGCTTCCTTACATGAACACATTAAAATTATAACTGAATTATAGACAATCAACCTGGAGAACCATCTGAAGTCTAGCTGAACAGAAGTTTTATAATTAAGGATATAAAGAAGAAGCCACGTTGAGACTGCTAGGAGGAGTGGAAATGCAAAATGGGCTGACCCCAAACCTCCCGGGGCAGTTGAGAATCAGGAGGGATAACACAGCTGCAGAGGTTCCCCCTGAGGAGTGAGAGACTCAGCCCCACACCAGGCTCCCCAGCCCAGAGTACAGGTGCCAGGAAAACGAGCCCCCACAACATCTGGCTGTGAAAAACAGTGAGAATTCTGACCATCCTGGTGGGATGGAAGGCTGCAGGGAAACCCAGACATCCTCTTAAACAGCTGCGCACAAACTCGCTCACTTGCAGGCACTTACCTTGGGCTCCAGCGAAGAGACAGTGACTCAGGTGGCATCAGAGGCATACAGCAGGGCCTACTAAGTGTGTGGCTTCGATGAGAGGACTGGAGGACAGTTGCCATTTCCCCGGTGTGGAGTTATTCTCCTGTGCAGCTGGCAGGTGGGGCCCATCTTTCTTGTATTGAGCCCTCCCCCAACACAGCCAAATCTGAATCTGATTAGCCTGATGAGCTCCGCTGGGACCCCGCCCCACCAATGCCTGAGGCACTTTCTAGAGAGCAGCCAGCCCCGCCCACATTACACTCTTTCTTGGAAAACTATCAAGAGTTGGCTGGCCCCAGGGGGACAGTGACTGGCCTTGGTGTGCTCTGAGACTTTTGCTGAGCAGCTCCAGGCTCAGCACTGACACCAAACCAGAGTCTACATTAACTTGGTGATCACAACTCTTCCCACTAGTAGTGACTCTCTGAGGCCTTGCCTCACCCAACTTGCACAAGGCTTTATCAGTGGCTGAACCGTAAGGGAGCTGGCAGGTGACAGCAGGCCTCAGGGTGTCCTGGCTTTCTGTGTCACTACCCCAGGCCTGGTACTGGTGGCAGCCATCCTCAATTTGCAGTGTGGCCTCTCCCACATGCCTTCAACTTTAGCACAGGCAGTGAACAACTGCAAATCACTTTGAAGCTCCTACTGGGTAGTCCCCAGCCAGTCACAGGGAGTGGGTGACCTGGGCCTGCACCAAATCCCCTCCCAAGAGGCCCCAGAACCAACATACTTGGAGGTTGGCTTCAGACCACAGCAGAGCACCATCCAATTAGCCCCACAAGTGGCACACACAAAGGGTGGTCTCAACAGGCACCAGAGCCCATTAGGGCAAATCCCACTCAGTGGGGTAAATCTCCTACACAGCATCCCATAAGCTGTGGACGTGGCCAAACCCCGCAGCCAATCAGCCTGAGGGCCAATCTCACCTACTGAGGTGCTAATAGCAATCAAGTTTCAACTATAACAGGTGGGCACACACAACCCACACAAGGGATACTCCTGGAGCACCCAGTGCAGGTGACCAGGGAGACTGTGCCAGGTTCCCACAGGGCACCTACTACATAAGGCCACCGGACCAAGACTGGGAGACATAGGTACATTCTAGGAAATACCTGACTTATGGTCTTCAAAAATGTCAAAATTATGAAAATAAAAGAAAGGCTAAAGAAATGTTCCAAATTAAAGGATACTAAAGAAACATGAACTAAATGCAATTCACAATCATGGATTGGATACAGGAGTGGGGAGAAAAGTGTTGTAAACCATGTTATTTATTGAGAATATTTAAACATAGATTGTGGATTATATAATAGCATCACAGCAATGTTAAATATCCTGATTTTAATGATGATATTGTAGTCATGTAAGATAATTTTCTTAGAATATTCACACTGAAGTTTATAGAAATAAAGGGATATGATCTTTGAAATGTGCTCTCAAATGGTTCAGAAATAAAAAAATAATTGCATGCATGTATAACTATGTAATAATATAGTTATTATTACTATAATATATAATATATAATATAATACCAGAGAGAGAGAAAATGATACAGAATGTGACAAAATATTAACATTTGGTGAATCTGGGTGAAAAGTATATTGGAGTCCTTTATACTAGTCTTACAACTAACTATTCTGTAAGTATGAAACTATTTTTTTAAAGTAAAAATAAAATAATATGGCAGAAATAAGTATAATAATCAATGAAAAGCAAAGATTCTCAGGCTGGCTTAAAACAAAATGAAAAAAGTAAAACAAAGAAAGCAAGCTCAATTGTATGTTATTTGTAAGAGACACACCTGAAACAGAAAGAAAAAAAGCATTTCCAGGCAAATGCTAAGAAATAGAAAGCAAGTATAACAAAATGCATATAAGGAAAACAGAATTCAAGATGAAATGTACCAAGAAGAATAAAGAGGATCATTTCCTATTGATAGAAAGAACAATTCACTAAGAGGGTACAACAATCATAAGGCCTTATGTCCCTAACATTACAGTACTAATAAATACAGGAAAGACTTGTAGGCATCTGAGAAGATATCAAAAACTCGCAATTATAATGGAAATCTCTAACATAGTCCTCTTAGAGATGGATAAATCAGGTAGGCCAAAATAAATTGCATAGGATTTGAATCATGGTTAAAAACCAGGTCTAATATATACAATTTGTGCTCAGGAAGCAAAAATTATACACTTTTTATAAACTTCCCCGAAATATTGAGAATAATGAAAATGGGCCTTAGAAGGAAGTTTTATTTCAGAATATGGCACGCCAAATGGAGGGACTCCTTGATCTTATAACTTTTGACCCAGGAAAGGATAATATTGAACCCAGGCCTGTCCTGAGCATCTGCCTCATAACCAAGTACTTGAAAAGCCAAATTGCTGTTTTGTATATTTATACCTCCCCTTCTCATAGGACGCCACAGCACATTATACATGTGAAAGCTCTGAGATCATACTACATGCTGCAATACCAAGGAATCATCACAGGAACTCCAAACCACTTTAGAGTTTATAAACATATGTGTGTATACATGTGTGCATATATGTAATATACATGTATATGTGTGTATACACATATGCATGCATGCATATGAGTATATATACATATATATTTTTAAAAACACCTTTATTAAGATATAATTTACATACTGCAAAGCTCACCCATTTAGCGTGTACAATTCAATTGCTTTAGTATATTTTCAGAGTTGTGCAATCATCACTATAATTTTAAAACATCTCTTTATCCCAAAAGAAAACTTTTATCCACTAGCAGTCAATTCCCATTCCTACTCCCTGCTCCCCCATCCTCCAGCCCTTGGCAACCACTAATCTACTTTCTATTTCTATAGATTTGCTTATTCTTCACATTTCATATAAATGATATAGTACAATATGCAGTCTTTTGTGACTGACTTCTTCCATTTAGCATGAATGAAAGTTTATGTTTTCAAAGTTCATCCATCTTATAGGATGTATCAGCACTTCATTCCTTTTACGGCCAAATAATATTCCTTCATATGCACATTTGGATTGTTTCTACTTTTTGACTAGTACATTATTGCTATGAACATTTAGGTACAAGTTTCTGTGAGGACACGTGTTTTCATTTCACTTGGGTAGATACCTAGGAGTGGAATTTCTGGGTCTATGTTTAATCATTTGAGGAACTGGCAAACTGTTTTTCAAAGTGGCTGCGCCATTTTACATTCCCATCATCAATGTATGAGGGTTCCAGTTCCTCCATATCTTCACCAACACCTGTTATTATCTGTCTTTTTTATTACAGACATTTTAGTGGATTTGAAGTGGTATCTTATTGTGGCTTTGATTTGTATTTCCTAATGACTAATGATGAGATCTTTTCATGTTTACCAGTCATCCATAAATCTTCTTGGTGAAATGTCTCTTCAAATCTTTTGCTATTTTTAAATTGGGCTATTTATTTTTATTATTGAGCTGTAAGGGTTATTTATTTATTCTAGATACAAGTGTCCTTTCAGATATATAACTTGCAAATATTTTCTCCCATTTTGTGGGTTGTTCTTTTATTTTGATGGTGTTCTTTGAAGCACAAACATTTTTAATCTTGACAAAGTCCAATTTAGCAATCTTCTCCTTTGCCACTCATGCTTTTGGTAGTGTATCTAAGAAATCATCACCTAATCCAAAGTTATAAAATTTACTCCTGTTTTCCTTTAAGGGTTTTATAGTTTCAGCTTTTACATTTATATTCAGATCCACTAGAGTTTATATTTTAAGTGTTGCCAAATAAACAGCTTGGGAATTGGGAAAGGGGCCAGTTAAGTTTTGGTGGGATAATGTGATGCTGGTCAGCTGTGGCCTATTTGCTTCTTCCAGCTCTGGATGGAAAGATTAGTAAACTGTGAGAGAAAGTTATGTAATGACGCAGGGACTGAGTCTTGTTGTCATGACTTTTGATACAATGTCTAACTACAAAAGTCAGAGTATCTCAGGGTTTGAGGAAGAATCTCAGTTAACACTCTGTAACCCAATTTTACTGATTCTTTGCTGAGGACCAGTCGGCTTTCTAACTGGTAAAACTTTTTTCTGTAATGTATTCCTCATCAAGGAAAATTAGCTTTCCTTTTGTCTACACAACTTATTCTGTGAATAAATCATTCTGTATTCCAAAGCAGAACTTTACTTTGACTCTGAGAGATAAGTGTAATATTTATTGTCTTATTCCCTATAGAAAACTCTGTTGCTAACCGAGGGCCTACTCCTTTGTAGGCTCTTGCTCTGCTAGATTCTATTCGGTTGTCGGAAAAGTCATGACGTATTTTTTCTATGTTTGTCATTGCAAAAATGCATCATGGCTTTTCCGGCAACCCAATATAAACTCCACACATGCTCTCTGTACTAACTCACCCCAGTCAGTTGGCCCAATATTCCTATATATGACCAGTCTGACACCCTTCTATAAAACCTAAGATTGAACACTCCTGGGGAGCATTTCACATCGTCAGAGTTCTACCTTATTTTTGACATGTCTCAAATGATAATTTTTTTTCTGAACTTTTGAAATCTGCTTTTCTCAAGACTTGTGTGCATTTTATCCATGTCCAGCAATCCCTTATTTGATAATTAAAACTTTGAGATGGTGTAACTGCTTTCTTACAAGGTTCCTGCTACAGCACCTTAACAAATAGGTTCCTTCTGCTGGTTAGAATTCAGGTCAGGATGGGGCCTCCCAAGAGACAAAACTGGTTAGCAAGGGAAGTAAAAAGTGCATCCTATTCTCTTTGTTTCTGTCATATCATGCTTTAGTTTTGGTTTTGTAATCTACAGTAGGAAAACATCATCCATTCTGTCCATCTGGCTGGTAATTCTTTGGTCTTCTGCCATAATGAATTTCTACTTCTGTTTCTTTTGTTTAATGCTCACCAAATGTTCTTCATCATGCTCTCCCCTAAAATTCAATGTTATTCAACAAATATTTACTGAGAGTCTTATGGATGCAAAGTATTTCTCTCTGAAAAAAATATATCTACATATAGATATATTACTTCTCAACATACTTTTGTTTTCTCACTACTTCAACTAGGTCCTTCTCTTTTGAACAAGGTATATGTCACAATCTGCTCAAAGGAGAGAATCGAATATACTTTTTACTTCTTTTGCTAACCAGTTTCTTTCTCTCAGGACGCTTGGAAATTCTGGGCAACAAAGATGGAATATATACAATTAATATGGGAATAATTCATGAGCAATTGCTTAAAAAAACTGTGGGTACAAAATTATGTTAAAACTTTAAGGATTGTCTACAATCAGGACTCTCTCTTTCTCTCCATAATCCTGCTAAAAATGCATTACCTGAATCCAATCATGAGGAAATAGCAGAGAAACGCAAATTGAGAAATATTCTACAAAATAACTAACTGGCCTATAATCTTTAAAAGTGTCAAGGTCATGAGAGTCAAGGGAAGACTGAGGAATCCTGTTTCATACTGAAGGACACAAATGCAACACACAATCTTGATTGGATCCTGTAACTATAAAGAACATTATTGGGACAATAGGTTAACCTGAATAGTTTCTGAGAATTAGGTGACAGTATGTATCAGAGTTAATTTTCTGACTTTGATGGATATATTGTAGCTATGCAGGAGAATATCCATGTTTGTAGGAATTACACTTTAAAGTATTTGTGAGTAATGGGGTACCATGTTAGCAACTTGAGCCCAAATGGGGGGGCTTGTTTGTATTATTCTTGCTCCCCCTGAAAATTAACATGTGATGTTGAATAAATGACTCATTAAATAGTGATGCCATTATTATGAGTACAGAATGTTAGTACCTATACATTTCTGATCCTAGCCTGTGGGCAGAGTGATATCAAGCAATCAGTATTTAGTAGTGTGGCTGGCCCTATTTGTTGCCTACCCAACTGTCATTCCTTCATCCTATTCTTTCTTGCTAATAGAACCCCAATTTAATTGAGATATGGATATATGGGCCCTTTCTACTTCCAGGAGGTGAATTTGTATTGGTTAAGCCAGTCATGGTTTAGGCATGAGCATGTGATATATAATTTTGGCTAATAATAATACATGATACATAAAAGCAGGTCTGCTGACGTAGGTATAGAGATGCTTCAAGGAAAGATTTTTCTTGCTTATAACAAGAGACCCTCAAGAATAAAATGGCTCCTCTTCCTCTAGTTGATGAGGTCATGTAACACCTAATACTACAGTAGTCATCTTGCAACCACGAGGACACAAACCTAAGGACCAAAGCCAAGGCAATGAAGATGGCAGAATAGAAAGACAAAAAAACTACATCCTTGATAATGTCATTGACTGTTATCCCTGTAATCACCCTATTCCCTTGCCTGTTATGTGAAATAATAGATTTTTACTTTTGTTTAAATAAGTATTTAATACATAAGTTCTGATAATTAAGTTTGAAAACTTGTTGCAATGATGTTACTAAACTTTCTTGATATCAGAGGGATTATTCACTATGAATTTGTATCAACTGGACAGTTAACCAAGTTTACTATTTGGAAGTGCTAAAAAGGCTGCTTGAAAAAGTTAGACGACCTGAACTTTTCACCGACATTTCATGGCTCTTACATCACGACTATGCACCAGCTCACGCAGCACTGTCCGTGAGGGAGTTTTTAGCCAGTACACAAATAACTGTATTGGAACATCCTCCCTATTCACCTGATCTGGCCCCCAATGACTTCTTTCTTTACCCAAAGATAAAGGAAATATTAAAAGGAAGACATTTTGATGACATTCAGGACATCAAGGGTAATACGACGACAGTTCTGGTGGCCATTCCAGAAAAAAGAGTTCCAAAATTGCTTTGAAGGGTGGACTAGGCACTGGTGTTGGTGTATAGCTTCTCAAGGGGAGTACTTCGAAGGTGACCATAGTGATATTCCACAATGAGGTATGCAGCACTTTTTCTCGTGAACTTAATTGTCTGAAATCATATAATTATATATATTAATTTACATAATTAATATAATATATATTTACATGTCTATTAGTATCTTTGATTTAGTCTCAGAGTTATAGATTTAGAAGTGGCCTTAGAGCTCATCTATATTCTACTAGTGCAACCCTTTCATTTATTTATAAAGAATAGCATAGACAAGTGAGGAACTTCGCCCAAGGTCAAAAGTTAGTTGATGAGATTTTAGAATCCAAGTCTTTGGATTCTTTTCTGAGTCCACCATGCTGTCTACTCCTCTAAAAATAGAAAATAGTTCAAAAGCTTTCAGGACATTTTGACTGAGGGAAGGGGCATCAGGTATCTAAGTTCCTGACAGGGAGTGACTGATTTTCACAGTGAGAGGTCCACTCAATCATTTTAATATGGGCTTCTGCCAGGGGAGCAATTTCCACACCAGAGACAATTCCAGGCCCAGGTTCACAGAACGGCTGCAGACCTTTCACAAAAAATACTTGGTTTTTATATAATTTAAGTAAATATGTGGCAATAATTTGCCCTTAAGCATCCACAGGTATTTAGAGTGCCATATGTAGATATTCGGGCATTATTTCAGACAGGAAATTTTACAGAGAGAAATTTTCATCTCTTGAGAAGTGACTTTTGAAAATAAAAATATGTAAGCACTTACTGTTCTATCTTTATGAACTTTTACACCACGGAGGCCAAACTGAAAAAAATAACAAATAAAACGTTATCTAAAGTAAAAGCAGCTCGGTTGGCAGTTATATATATTGGGTTGTAGGAAACATTTTCTATGTTTTTCATTGCAACAATGCGTCATGATTTTTCCAACAACCCAATATATTGTATGGTTTGAACAGTCTGCTTTCTTGTTTGAATTTGAATAGCGTTGCCATATTAACCACCTTAGGAATGGTTTTGTCTTGAATTTTGCACCTTTTCTACAGGTTTTTATATCTTCATAAATGCAGCACTGCATTTTGCAAAGATAATGGCATTCCCTGGACATTTGACTTTTCAAATACTACAAAGAATGATGATGCACATTTTTACATTACTATCCACCATATGAGTACATAAATATACCACTATCTTTTTGCTAAGTGCATTGCTGATTAATCACTATAGATTAAAATAATCCCAAATTGAAAATGGTAGTGTTTTTAAAGGTTAATAGGAATTGTATCCATATTGTGCTGTTTTAACAGCTTAATTTGCAAAAGAAAGAGCAATGTTTACCTCTTTAAAAAAAATAAAACAGATTTATAGAATGTTTTCCTTCATGAAAACAGCACCACCATCCGGAATCCTACAGTTACTGCAATGAAAGAATTAAATAAGGTTTTGTTTTGTTTTGTGTTTGCTGGTAGAGAAGCAATTTGTCTCTTCTTGAGAGATTTTACAGGTAAGAATAGTGTAGAAACAGCATTTTTTAATCAATTAATAATCAGTTAATAATTGTGTATTCTTCCCTGTCCCCCATTACAGGGGACTCATTCATGTAGTTTGTATCCTACAGAAATCAACTGGTTTTAATGGTATCAGACTCTTACATGATTTGTTTTCTAGCTAATGTTATTATAAAATTAACATTTCAACAGGGATCGATTTTATATGCCTTTCTGACTGCATTTTCTCCGCAATAGCAAAACACTTTTTCTTTTAACTTGATATTAAATAAGTTTGATGTTCCAATTTCTTACTTTTTTTTTAAGAGTAGAATTTAATCAGGGCACATGATGAAAAGAAAAAATAAATCCAGTCCTCAAAAACTGAAAAATTTGTAAAAGTATACATTATTACTATCAATATTATATAAATTCTGGGGACCATTAATAGTATGACTTATATAAGTACACACATGTGGATCAAATATAGTTCTGTGTAATAGTTTTCCTCAACTGTATATAAAATTATGCCAACTTAAAGTGCTCCAAAAACGGAAAATTCAATATACTGTTTGTTAAAATTCCTGCTATTCTCATGAATGGGACAAAGCAATTTATTCAAGAGTCAAAAATCATGTCCAACACTCTAAACAATTATTTTTTTGTATTGTTGTATTAGGATGTTTAAATCAATGGCTTTATTGCCATTGTTTTTTTATAAATCTGCCTTAAAACTGAACACTGCAGTGTTCCATTCAGTTGCCAAAGTCAGTCTCATCCTGCACTGAGCCATGTGCAACCTCTGAAGTGGAGCCAAGAACAATTGCATTTCCTGGAAAACAAAGGCAAAGATTCTCCAGCTATGTCAGATCAACACTATGGATAAACATTCTTTCATATCTATCCCTCAACTCAATTCTGCATTTCAATTCTCTAGTCCGTGAATATGTTACCAATTGGTTCACATGATCATCTTTTCTCCTTTACCACTGTATCATTCTAATGATACTTACCCTAGTGGCTAGCAGTGGATTCCAGATGGCGCCGGCAATGATTTGCCATATGATCTTGAGCAAGTTGTAGCTTCTCTGTCCTCAGTTTCCTTATTAATAAATTAAGGATAATTGGTACCTATTTCATCATGCTTTAGATGAGTTCATATACATAAAGCACATGGAACAGTGCCTGGCACACTAATGACTATTTAAATATTTGCTATTACAATTTAAGTGAACAGAGGAAGGAGACTTATTTTTTAAAGGAGGTATGATAACCAAGTAAAATTGGGAGGGTAAAGAATTAAGCTAGAATTCTACTTCATACCTTACACAAAATAACTGGGAGGTGGATCAAAGATTTAAGCACAAAAAAACAAGATGGTAAGGTATAATAGAAAAGATAGGTGCATTAGCAATTTAAAAGTTCAAAGAAAAACAATGAAGAATATTTGACCTCGGTTAGTGATCAAGGAAATGCAAATTAACAAGAAAGACAATACTCAATGCTGCAGATAAATGTGGCAACAAGCATTTGTCTCCAACGTTGACTGGAATAGAAATTAGAAAATGTTTTCTGGAGAAAAATTTGGTGTTATGTTTCCAAAACTTTGGAATGTATGTGCCCTTTGGCCTAACAATTCCATGATGATAACAACCAATTTATCCTAAGAAAATAATCAGACAAGTGCAGAATCCAAGATAGCAATCCCAAGACACGTTTTTATACCAGTGAATAATTAGAAGCAACTTAAAATGTCCCTCAAGAAGAAATTGGGGGCCGGCCGAGTGGCTCAGTTGGTTAAGAATTAGCTTAAGAGCACGAGCTCTGAGCAGCAGGGCCGCCGGTTCGATTCCCACATGGGCCAGTGACGCTGCGCCCAAGCTGAGCTGCCCCTGAGCTGCCAATGGGTGTTGGGATGGCTCAGCTGGGGAAAAAAAAAAAAAGAAGAAATTGGTTCAATAACTTATGATACATCCAAATAAGATATGCCACTAAAAGTGATAACGCACCTCTATATTTATTCATATGAAAAAATGATCAGCTTTATTTTAAGTGAAAAACATGAAGTTGCAGCATGTATGATTAACATGATCCTTTTTTGTAAAAATATTTGTGGGTAGGGGCACGGAAAAAAGCCTGAAAGAATATACATTGTTAAAATGCGAACTGTATTAATTACTGGATAATAAGATTCTGGGTGATTTTCACTTTCTTCTTTATAAATTTCTGCATTATATGTATTTTTTAAAAAAAAACATGTTTAGGTATTACTGTTATAGTAATTTCTTAAAGAAAATGATACTTTCCATTGGCAAAATCAAAACAGAAGCCTTAAAAGGTATGACATACCCCCTTTCTATCGCTGCAATTAGGTCTGGCAGCAATGCTTGTATGTGTCTGGTGGCAGAAAAGGGAGTGCAAACTAGGGGAAAAACCCATTTTTATTACAAATATAAATACTTGATATGAGGGCTTAACCTTTCAAGGCTTATTTAAATATAACCATCCTAGGAATTTTTTTTTCCACAAAGGTTCAGCAGAAAATACTTTATAATTTCCTTAATCAGCAGGTTTTCTTAAAGGTTGCTGACTAGAACAATGATATTTTTTGAACAACCATAAATAGGCTCATCTACACCAGACAAGGTAAGTCTCTCCTTCAAAGTCGTAGCCTCTCCACTTAACAAACATTTATTAAGCCCTGACGGTGCCAGTCACAGAGGTTCCTATGTACATAAAACAGTCTTGACCCTTAGGTTTACTTTCTAGCAAAGGGCAAACGGAGGAGTAAACGTATAACATAGTTAACTCTGATAGGTGCTAAAGCAACCACAACAAACTTAGGGGTACAAAGAAATTCTCCTTGGGGAGCAAGTGAAAAAAGCTTCATATGGGGAAACTCTTGAACTGAACCTGGAGAGATGAAAATGTTTTTCTTCTTCAGTGGGGAGGGGGCAATAATAACAGACTATTGGTAGCATTCCAAGGCATAATGAAAAAAAGATGAAAAATACACCACAGTTGGAATGTTCCAAGAAGAGGGTTTGATTGTTTGTTTGTTTGCTTGTTTGGTTGTTTTTCTTACAAAAGTAGTATGTCCTTGTAATGAATTAAACAATAGAAAACATCTAATTAAAAAGTTCAATGTATTCATTACCTTCTTTTATTTCCATTCCTTCATTCTCACTTCCTGAGGCAGTAGAGTTAATAGCCTGGAGTGATTCCTTTCACACTTGCTCCATCGAACACATAAATGCACCTACAAAGGTTGGTTTTATTTGCTTGCTTTTGGTGTGCTTTACTTTGGCAAAGGTGGAATCATGTTACCCACACAACTCTGCAACTTCTTTATTTTAATTTATTAAACAATTTACCCAAGGATATCTCTGTCAATGAGTGTAGATCTACTACACTTTAGAAATTAACTGCCTCATATTGCATATTGTGCAATATTCAGCCATCTCCCTATTGTTAGACATTCAGCTTGTTTTCATTTCGTTTTGTTTTCTTCCCTCTCAATACAAACAATGCTTTAATGAGTCACCCTTTGGTGTGTATCTTAATTTTTGTGTGTTTATTTGCATGGAATGGGCTCCTGAGTATGTATTTGCCGAGTCAAAGACTATGTGGACTTTAAATCTTAATAAATACACCAACTTTTTTTTCACGAAGCTTCTAGTAATTCACATATCAGCAATGCATGAGGGCCCAAGTATTAGTCAGATTTATTTGTTAAATGTAACTGTCTCTCTGCTTAGACTGTGAACTCCTTGAGAGCTTCTTTGACATTAAATGTCATCAATTTAAAGAAGTTTTGTCAATCGGATGGATGGAAAATGATACAACTTATTTAACTGTCCCTGGCTACTTGGGAAATTAAATAACTTTTCATATGTTTATTAGACATTTAGAGTTCCTATTCTGTGGATTTTCTGTTCATATTCTTTGCTCATTTTCCTATTTTTTTAAATTTGTCTTATCTTTTTGTAGAAGTCCTTTGGATCTTGTATGTAATGCAAATATTCTAATTTTGATTTTAGTTCATTTCATGTAGTTAAATATGTCTCTTTTCCTTTATGATATCTGAGTTTCTCTTGAATTTTTAAAATTTTAATGTCTTTTGATTTGAGGCTTTCAATTCATCTAGATTTTTTTATATGATGAAGAAATAATGTAAATTTGATTTATTCTAAAGGCATAGAACATTATGTTGGCATCATTTATTAAACATCCCACCCTTTTCCACTAAATTGGAATGTCACCTTTACCACGAAGCTATTTTTGGACTTTCTCTTCTATTCCAGTGATGTGTTTATCTATTCCTGTGTCAATATTATACTTTTTATTGCTGCAGATTTTATGACTGTCTTAATAATCTTGAACATGATGGTATTGTGCTTACACATGTGGGCTCTTGAAACTGGAGGTGTGGATTTAGATCAGGCTCCACCAACTTTGTGATATTGGGCAGGTTACCTCAACATCTTCACTTATAAAAAGGGGAATACTAATAATAATGCTTAACTCATAGGGTCGTTGTGAGGATTAACTGACTAATGCATGTAGTATTCAGAACAATGCCTGCCAGAGAGCAAGTGGTCAGTAAGTGTTAGCTGTGATCATAGAAACAACTGGTAAGGCACGTCATTGATTGGGCTCAGGACACGCTACTCCAAAATATGGCACCTTGGCATACTGAACATTTCAAGCTGAAGGAGTTTGAGAAAACAGCAGAAGCAAGAAGGTCACTCTGACCTTCCCCTGCCCTTCTCCCTGGAAGCAAGTCATAAAACCCTCATGTGAGAAGTTCCCTCCCTATATCTATACCGGGAAGAAAGGAATATCCTTATCTATGAAGACAAAGGGACACAGAGGAATCCTAACAAACAGGCCTTTCTAAGTTTCCCCAGCTTATACTTACCTCACACTCCTTAACATATCATATTCCTCCACGACTGTGCAGTCTTCATCAGCCCAGCATAAAAATACTCAGGTCTAACTATTTCTTACAGTCTTCATTTTTCTTATGAAGACTCCATTATCACATGAAACTTATATTAAATAAATTTAAATGCTTTTTGCCTGTAAATCTTTCTTTGTCAGTTCAATTTTGAGATCTAGCCAGGGACCCTAAGAGGATCAAGGAAAAGTTTTCCCTCCCCTACATTTTCTTTCACTATTCTTATACGTAGTCTTCTTGCTTCTTCTCTGGTTTTTATTTTTCCAAATGAACTTAAAATAATTCTGTCCAGTTCCCCCACAAAATCCTTATAATTCCTATTCATATATGTGTAGAGTTTGTATCTGGAAGAGACTACAACAGACTTATAACCATAGTTTCCTCTATGGAAGGGAATAGATGGGATTTCACAACTAAATTTTTAACATGTGCATATACTACTTTAAAAATAAAAATCTCTTATGAGGTTTTCTTTTTTTATAACATCTTAGTATTCTAATTTGAATTGCACCCATAGATATCTAGACTGGTTTTATGTCCAAAAATAAGAATCTGGGTGCTATTGAGCACATCAAAGGTGGTTAGTGTGGCTGTGGAATGGAAAGCTTCATGTGGAAGGTACATGTGGTCTAGACCTTGAAGGATAAATGGGTGTCTTGCTCCCAGAGAGAAATGGTGAGGACATTCTAGAGTTTGGGAATGGCCTTGCATGGAGACCCAGAGATAGGAAGAAGCACTGCGTATGAGCAGTAGAGCCCCAGGTTCTGGAAATGGATATAGAAGAGAGAAGTATGGACTATGGGCAGAGGCCAAGTCTTTAGACGTAAGACAGGATGTGATGGGAAGCAAAATGTACCTTTTCTTCCCCTCCCCCAGGGAATTCCAAATTGGGGCAGAGGGAAAGGCAGAACCAGGATAGCCAAGACAAGGCTAAACTGTAACCTCTCTGAAGACGAGGACCCTACTGTCCCATTCAGCTTTCTATCCACAGTTCCTAGGACAGTGCACCCAGGGGCTCCAATAAGTATTTGCTGAATGAATGAATGAATGAATGAATGAATGAATGAATGAATGAATGAAAAGCACATCCAAAACAACAGTAAATATTCTGAGTAAGAAATGAAAGCGGGGCCGGCCGAGTGGCTCAGTTGGTTAAGAGCTCGCTCAAGAGTTTGAGCTCTGAGCAACAGCGGTTCGAGTCCAGCCCGAGCTGAGCAGCCGCTGAGCTGCCAACAGGTAGCAGGATGGCTCAGCTTAAAAAAAAAAAAAAAGAAATGAAAGCAAGTGATAATGTTGAGTGTATTAAAAAAGAAATTAATGATGGCATGATGATAGAAAAAACATCATGGAGAAATCTATTGCAATACTAATGATAAATACTTACTGAATCAATGAATGTATACAATATGGTTTTGAGAGCATTAGAAAAAGTACTTGTTTGAAGGAGACCCTCCCGCTATCAAGTTCCTACTTGAAAATGAGTTGTTAAAATGATGTAACCAAAATCACTGTGGTGGGTTGGAAAAGCCAAATTGAGGGACAATGGCCAAAGATACAGAAGTGGCTACAGAGAGATCTATGGAGCAGCTACTTTGTGATACATTGTCATCATTGCCAGGATGAGGATAACACGTAGATCAATGACCCGAAGAGGCGGCTTAGTTTGGTAGGAGCAGCTCTGACTTGGAGTCAGGAGACCTGGGCTTCAGCTCCGGCTCTCACACTCACGCCACAGCCCCTGTTCTCAGTTCCTCTATCAGTAAATGATCTCTAAGTTCCCAGCCAGTTCTGTTATTCTGTGATTCTGAATCATGAAGAGAAAGATGAGGAAAAGTTCTACAGGTTGGCAATTTAAAGTTAGAACTACATCCATTATCTGTTGTAGTCATTTAAAGGAAGAGACATTCATCTAGTCAACAAATATTTATCTGTCTCATAAGGCAGCATACACTGTCCAATGATTGGTGACATAACCCCCACTCTCAAGAAGCTTACAGTTTAGTAGCGAAGAGGAAAATAAATACGTGGAAATAAATTAAATTCAAGGAAGAATGTGGCAAGTACCATGGAAGAGATGGAAACAAAATGTCACTGTGAACATCTAAGGAATGGCAAGTGAGGCCCTCCAGCCAACGCAGAGGAGAGCGTGGCGATGAGTGTGCTGCAGAAAAAAGGCTGACAGCACTCTCCCTGTCATGTTTTCTGCAGCGAGGCCCGCTCCGTTTGCAGACAGCACTGACCTGTGCAGCTGTGTTTATTCCCAGAACTACAGTAATTTTCAATAGAGCAAGTTCCCAATCAACAAATAGTTGGACTTCAGAAATTCATTCATTAGTAAGGTGTTGGGTACTCAGAACTCACATGATTCCTAATTGATGATGTCCTCAGAACAGCCAGTAAAAGCCCATTTAAGCCAAAAGGTAACTGAGATCTCATACCAATAGGACTGTTTTGACATCATTTAACCCCATACATTCCATATTGTACAAAATGCAATCCTGAACTTCAAAAACAGGAACACATCATTTCAGAGCATGACGGGCTTCCTAAGAAATGGCTGTTAGGGGATTGTTCAACTTATCTGTTGTTGGGTAACAAACTACTCCAAAACATGGTGGCTCAAAATAACAGCCATTTTGTTATATGATAATTTTATGGGTTTGAACAGATTTGAAGGAGACGTTTTCTCCACTTCATATAGTTCCTATTTGAAAATTTTTAACTGAAAATGAGATTTTTCAATGATATGAGCCATAAGAATTGAGATGGGATGGAAAAGCCATATTTTGAGGGATTTGGGTGATTCGTCTGTTTCTCATGGTGTTGCTAGAGGTCACACAGGGGCAGCTGGCAGGTGGTGGGTTTGAAGAATCTGAGACAGTTCATTCAATTGTCTGGTGCCTTGGCAGGGATGTCAGGAAGGCTGGACTCAGCTGGGGCTGCCCACCAGAGAACCACGTGCTGCCTCTCCAGCATGGCGCTCAAAGGAAGTAAGGCTTCTTACACGGCAGCTCAGGCCTCCAAGAATGAGTCACAGCACCATTTACCCACATTTACATCCCACTTTATTGGTTGGGTAGTCACAAATCTTCCCAGATTCAGGGAAGGGAACACAGAGGCCACCTCTTAATGGAAAGCGGGTCAAAGAATTTGAGGCCTTGTTTTAAAACTGCCAAAGAGTTGGAATCCATCGGAGAATAGAGACACATATACCAAAGCATAGAGTTTGCTTACTCTATGTATTTTAGCTTCTAAATAAAGGAGTTTTTATAAATGTTTGATTGTAGAAAAAAGAGAAGTTTCCCTAAGTAGGCAGAGGATTTCTGAATTCTCCTAGTACCTATTTATTTATATGTGCCAATTGTTGGTAAAATGTGTAAAAGGAAAACTTGGCCTCAGATCCCTTTTTTATTATAAAAGATGTTTATATATTTAAATGTACACTAGCATATTCATTTAAGTACCTCTGACAATTTGAAAATAATTTTACATAACTTTCAGTAAGGAGTGATTAGGAATAACAGGACTGAATTAATATTTCACAGTTCAAGTTTTCTTTATACTTAACAAACCACAAGCTGTGTGTGTGTGTGTGTGTGTGTGTGTGTGTGTGTGTGTGTGTGTGCATATCTATTCTTTCTTTCCCTTTGGTACCCTTTCATTATCACTGGAATGAATTCCAAATTCTGTTCCTGGACTGGGGAATTGCTTTCATGATTGACAATGTTAGATATTGTGCAAGGTAAGCAACATGTAAGAGTGAGATGCCTTGTTTTACACACCAAAGAGGAATTCTATCTTTATCTCAGAGACGGGGCTGAGATTGGCCCTCTTTAAGACTGCCACTGACGCAATCCCCCCTTGCTTTTTGCAGGCAATGATATGATATGTGCACCTCAGAACAATGTGTCCTAACTTTATCTACTCAGGATTCCAGTTTGAAAGAGAATTGAAACAACTGAGTAACTAGTGGATCCAGTATGAAGGGTATCTAGGCAGAATTGGGTTGGGACTGGAAAAAAAGTAACAAAAACAAGGATTTGATTCAGGCTTAAACATTCTTCCCAGTTTGGAAATAGAGGAATCATTAATATTCACACCAAATCTTGATCGTGCTGAGCACCCACCAGTTCATCAAGGAACTTTCTCATGAGGTCTTTTGGGAGCCCATGGGTGTTCCCAAGGAAGGGTCTTGTATACCCATAAGAATCAGTTGGGGCCACCATTTGCACTGGTCTCTATCACCATTTCACGCAATATTTTTGAGGGACCTCAGACAAAGTTCAAAGCTCCAAAACTAGATAAAGAGATAGCACGAAGAAGGTACATTATGGTCTATTGCTGCCTCTGCTGGCTTCTGGCAATCCAAGCCACTCAGCAGCACTGGCCTCAGTCCCTCCAAGCTGTGCATGGTCCCTAATGAGATGCAGATTACTGCGCAGTGCCTTTACTACTGATGGTAAACATCTTCACCATGCTCTGACATCTATGCAACCTCTTGCAAAGTGAAGAAGATGTACTTTAGTCTCAGTTATAGATTTCTTAGAGGGTCCCACTGCAGAGGGCTGCTTGAACTTCAAAACAAGAGGAATTTTAATTCACATGCAGAGATCAGAAATGCCAGAAAAAGTTGAATAAGTTCAGAGCCTGCTGCCATGCCATATATGAAACAATAACTTCCCTCCATCCATCAGTCAGTCCTTTTGCTAAATTTGGCCTATTATACCAGAGTCCACCTTCTTGCAATACAGCTTCTATTATGTTCCCTGACACAATTCAAATGTAGTACACACACACCAATACCAAATGTTTTAACATGTCTACATTCAATTTTAAACACACTTCCAAGTTCTCCACTCTTTTGTGTGGATAGAGTAGATTCTTAAGGAAAGAAATGTTGTTTTGTTTCATACTTTAAATATTGCCAACCCTCAATTTCAATCTAGCTAGGATGGCTACTCTATAATTATTAGTATCCTTACAATTCAGTATCATAACTTCTCCTTTACTTGTCTACCTCCACATCTAGACTGTGAGCTGCAATAATGCAGGAGAAAAAGCCAAGTCTCTTGGTCCACCAGTGTCGTCTTACATTCCCAGTACCCAGCATAGTCCTGGGCACATGGTAGGTGTCCATAAAACATGTACTGAACAACTGACAAAAGAGAATTCAAAATGATGCCACAGCTCTCTAAAATAGCAAGCGTTTCAATCATTTAAATAACTATCAGCAATTTCTCTTCAATAATAACCATTTAAGAATATCTTGATAAAAATCACAATCTTATCTTATTTAATAAGCATAAAATAAAAGATGACAACAATATCAGCTGGAACTCCAAGCACAATCTCACCAAAATGTAGGGTTTCAATAGTCTATTTATTTTTGCATCATCTGTGAAATGGGGATGTTTTATACGTATAATCAGAGCTCTTCCTAAGAATGACTTTTTTCCCCTTGGAAGTGAAGAAGACAGTCTATGAAGGATCAAGTTTAAAAGAAATGGCGTTCAAGGTCTCTGGAACAGAAGGAGCATTCAAGTGTGAAGAGGCATGTATGATTTTTTACTATAAATGAATGACATACAAATTTAACACAACTTATATGCAAACCAGAATCTATTATTTCCAGTAAACATCCTATAAAGGTGCTTTCTATAATAGGCCTGTTCTAGCAAACATAATAACCATAGTAATGATACTCTCTGCCAAAATTGTAATCAATATGACACTTTTTCCTTGGGACTTGGGAATGAGACATTCCCTAAAATGAAGTCAAACAAGGGAAAGACAAAAGGCATGGATTCTCCTACATCATGTGTGGGCTTGCGTTTGTGAACAGGACGGGCAGTTTACACCAGAGCTGAGGTGCCCTGGTACCGTTCATTTGGGGGCCACATGTGCAGGACAACAAGCCTCCTTACAATGGTGTACCAGTGTTTCCTCAGCCGGGCACGGAGATGGAGCCTAGCGATGATTACCCTGTCCCTGGCCTCCTGCTGGGCCTGCCAACAATGGTGCCACTTGGTACCAGCTCTGAGGCCCTGCTGCCCTGAGAAGGGACCACCTCATTTCCCATGGAGGAGAAAATAGCCTGCAGATGTCCACAGTCAAGTGGCCACCCACCTAGGTTGGATTTTGACATGATCTAGAGATTCCCAAAGTCAGTCTTTCAAAGGGTGCATGCTGCTTAGGTAACAGCCATGCTTTGAAAGGCACGTTTGTTAGACAAGTCTAACATACATCTTCTGTTTGGTATTTGACCTAAATGGACCTTAAGGAAAAGCCAGGAAACACACAAAAGCCTGACGTTATTTCAGGCCCCCCAAAGAAAAGACAATGCTCAGTATAAGGGATAATGTATCATACTTAAAATTAAAAAAATATTTGGATTGTACATTCTTTTGAACATTGCCACACAAAACTGGAAATGCAGACAAAACTTTATTATGCTGTGATTTGACAGAGAAAGAGGCTGTCTGTCTGCTCTGGGCTGCTGGATTAACAACCCTGACAGAATTTCTGTCAATTCTTTTAAGCAGCGAGCCAATTCAGCTAAACAATAAGTCATTTGAATAAATGCTTGGTCTTATTATCTTTTTTTTCAATGAATTCACTGGTTGCTTGATGAAAATGCTCAAAGGGGTTTGATACTTTAGCACTGGTAGATATATTAGAAGTTTGACAACCTTTTAAAAAGGAGAAAGAGAAATCAAAACTGCCTAGCATACATTGTAGGTGCCTCTGTAGGTAAACTACACCATCACAACCACCACCACGTCCAATAAATAGATGTGAAAACTTTCCCACTCTTTCGCTTCAACTGTTGAATTCAACAGCATTACAGAGCAAAATGTCTGGCACTGGATGGTCAATGTCTGATTTTAGTAAGTGGTAACAAAGGGGATTAAAATAAAATATATTGGAGGGCAAACCATTCTCTTCCACAACTCAAGCTCCTACCTTGGCCCATAAAGTAGGGTCTTCCTCCCTCTCTCCCATTCCTGGCATGATCCCTGCCCCAGAGGAGAGGAGTGACCTACCCAGTGAGTGTGATTGGGGCACCTGGGAAGCAGGGACTGAATGTGCAGGGTACAGCTTCTGTCCCTCTGTCTCTTTCTCTCAGGCTGTCACTCAGAATCACCTGACCTCAGGACAAACACATTCTCTGTTCCAACATGTGGGGAGGGGCTTGCCCCTGTGAGGGAGACTCACAGCCAGTGATGGCCCAGCCCTGCCTGCAACAGGATGAATGAACTCCGTGCAGGGGCAAGGAATCAGGAAGCCCACTTGGCCGCAGAGCTATGCTGTCACCTCTCATCAGGTTTATTCATAATTGAGATACTGATCGTCTATTTTTCCGTGGATTCCAAACTCAGAACGGAGAGACAGGGATGTTATTTATTGTCCCTCCCGGATAACCCAATACCTTTAAAGTCTAATTGTTTATTACAGTTAATATTTTGGTTCTTCATTTGACTTTTTATCAGTAATTCTGGCATCAGATTAATGCTGAATACAGAAACAGGGAAGCTTTGAATATCTTATTTACCAATATTGATATGCTGGTAAACATTCAACAAATGGCTTTTGGGGAAGAAAAAGTGCTGGTTTGTAATATTTGATCAATTCTGTGGTGGGAATACTGTTACTGATTTCAAGCCACCAATGTGAGTGACATCATTGCTGTGATATAGGGAAGAGAGGTTCACAATGGGTTCTCACAAACTCATCTTCACTGGCTACAGCACAGCCCTATCTATAAAGTATGCTGAACTTCTGTTATTTCCTAAAAATTAAATTCCAAGGATTATCATGCCACTTTTACATCTGCCACCTTACCATCTATTGAAACTAGGAGACATACTTATCATCCAGCTCTACATTAAAGAAGAGGCACCTACTTCAACATCCAGGTCAAATAAAATGTCATTAGCTCAATCATCATTCCTTCTTCCCTACATCTTTTCTTTTTGCCTTCTCGTCTCTCTTCTACAAATCAGACTGGCTGTCAGTAGTAGCAGCACAGCAGTTTGAGAGATGTTGATGACAATGTTCACTAAAGTGAAAAGCCAAGACACACGAAGAGGCATAAACCCCTATGAAATCCCCTAGCTAGATCCTCCTAAAGTTCAGAGAGAGTGTGCTATATTGGAAAGAATGGACTTGCAATAGAGACAGAGCCAGATTTGAATGCTAATGCTGTTTACTGGCTCTGCCACCCTGGAAAGGTGGTTAACAGCAGCAGGCTTGTGACACATTCTCTCCCTTTAAAGAGGAAATGCCCCTGGGAAAGAAAGAAGGAAGATAATGTGATCAAACTTCCTGGTAAGCATCTAATGACAGACGTCCAGGTAAACACACTAATACTGTTTGTAGTGGGAGAATCCTTATCCACGGAAGGCATGGGGCAGAATCTGTTTAGGATTGACTACTATGGTAATCTAATCTGCAATTTATGAAATTTTGCTCCTTAAAAAATGTCATGTAATCTATGTAATGATGGAATTGTAAAACGGAGATGTTTCATGAAAGAAACAGCTCTCTTCCAGGTAAGTGATGTGACTGCACACATCTCCTAGAGACCCAATTTGTTAATCAGGGCCAGAACTAGTCCCCATGAGGCAAGAAATGACCTGGGGGTTGTGTTGGTGGGTCCCAGGTTTTCCCACTTTTCTGTGCCTGGAAGTTATTTGTATCTCTGAAACTGTTAGTCAAGCTTGCTACAGGTGCAAGATATCTGATCCTGTGAGTCTGATTTGATGATCTGATCCTTTGTGCTATCTTATATCCTTAGCAAGTTAGTTGTTTGATCATCAGTTTTCTCATCTGTAAAATGGGGATAATAATGATTGTCTTTCATAAATATTGAGAATAAACCAAATATGACATGGAAAGCACCTAACATCTAGCAAAGTATGATAAATGTCACTTAAATCCTCTACTGACTCTCGATTAAGAAGTGATGTTCTTGGGTGTAGGTGCTGAGTTTCCAGGGTTCACTCTGTGATATTGTGATTTATAAAAAGAAATAAACATGTTTTGGTCTTTATCCATGGTTCCTGGCTCACAGCTCTCAAATCTCTTGGAATTTCCTAAGCAATAAGAGCAATGGAAACATCTTTTGTTACAATAGTTGGTTGGTATTTTGTCCTCAATTCTTGAAATAGCTTGTGAAAAATGACATGAATGGAGCCATTTTAAATTGGAGCCATAGCAGCCATTCCAGAGAAACTGCACTGCTCCTCTTGTTCCTTGACTCTTTGGACTGGGTTAAACCTTTGGACACGGCTAAGCCACAACTGTATGTCAAGTCAGCAGGAAAGCAGACATCCTGATCACAAGGACCTTCTATCTGAAGACAGAATCCCTAACCAATTGTGTATTGTCAAGAGCAGCTCAGCTTGTTGGCCCCAATAGAAATTTTTTCTTCTTTTCATGTAATTATTTCTTTCCTTTTTCTCATAAAAAGTCCTTGCCCTCGCTCTCTAATTGGGGAACTATTTGGGTTTCTGCCTGAATCTGTGCTCCATAAATTGCAATTCTTGGATCCCAAATAAATGCTTGGTGCCTCTCATTTCAGCTTTTTAACTTTAACTTAACAAGCTTTAGAGTGTAAAGGTGAAATTAGTGTCTTTTGTTATTCTTTTACAAACCCCTTTCAACCACACCAGAGTTTAAGTTAATGACGCAACTTTTGGAGAGGACCTAAGGATGGGGGCTGGTTGCTAATGGAACCAACCATGTGGTTAGAGTTGGAACTTTCAGCCTCTCCTTCCTGACCTCCAACTTCCAGGGAGGTGAGCTGGGCTGGAAATTGAGTTCAATCGCCAAAGGCCAATGATTTTATCAATTGTACTTCTGTATAGAAGCCTCCAGGAAAAAAAAAAAAAGGATGGGGTTTAGAGATCTTCTGAGTTAGTAAACAAGAACACATACACATGTTCTTTTTGAAAGGGAGAACAAGAACTGGGGGGCAGGGAGGGTGGCATACCCCAAACTTCATTGCATGGGGGACAGACGCCCCTATGCTCAGGATCCTTTCAGACTTTGTTCTACGCATATGTATCTCTTCATCTGGCTATTCATTCGTATTGTTAACATTCTTGTAATAAACTGGTAATCGAATAAGTAAACTGGTTTCCTGAATTCTGTGAACCACTCTAGCAAATTAATTGAACCTAAGGAAGATGTCATGGGACCCTCCAATTTATACCTGGTTAGTCAGAAGCATAGGTAACAACCCAGACTTGTAATTGGCATCTAAAGTGTGAGGCATGGGGAAGTAGTCTTGTGAGACTGAGCCCTGTGATCTAACGACATCGCCAGATAAGTAGTGTCAAAATTGAGTTGGGCTGGCTGAATGGCTCAGTTGGTTAAGAGCTCGCTCAAGAGTGCGAGCTCTGAGCAACAGGGTCGCTGGTTCGATTCCCGGCCCGAGCTGAGCTGCCACTGAGTTGCCAACAGGTGGCAGGATGGCTCAGCTAAAAAAAAAAAAAAAATTGAGTTAAGTTGCAGGACACCCAACTGGTGTCGGGAATTGCTTGGTGTGGGGAAAAGCCCACACACATTAGGTGTCAGAAGTGTTCAGAGAATATTTTGTGTAATGTAAATAAAAACAATAGAGTTTTTCTTTACAATTCACTTTATTAATAAAGCATCTGATGAAGCATGTGTCAAATATTCAAATAAGCAAAATATATCAACTCTTTGTGCATATTCTCTATCCCCCAAAGTATGCACAAACTCAGTGAAGTGCCAACTGTAAGCATACATTTTTTTTCTTCTCTAAAGAAAAATCCTGTCCTTTCTATCTCCAGCCACCACAGAGGTGCCACCATATCCACAAATCTGCAGTGGGTAGTCATGGGGAACTGCTCCAGTTTTCTGATCAAGAGGAATAAACAGATGTACAATGAGCCGATTCACTGATGTACTACAAGACTGTGGGCACGGAGCCGGCAGCCATGGACAAAGGTGTCCATGATGGTCACGAAGC
The DNA here is from genome assembly GCF_001890085.2 of Hipposideros armiger. NCBI lineage: Eukaryota > Metazoa > Chordata > Mammalia > Chiroptera > Hipposideridae > Hipposideros > Hipposideros armiger. Next base: position 2,255,322 of record NW_017731544.1, on the reverse strand, counting down.
AGAGGTCTGGCCAGTAAAAGCCGCCACATCCTGTGGGGACCCCCCATCAACAAGCACACCCAGGCCATCCTCAGCAGCAAAGACTGCCATCTGCACATGGCTGCCATCCGCAGAATGGGCACCGTCCCCACAGTCAGAAGTCAGTGATGGTGAAGAGGAAGCGTACGTGCCCCACCAAGATCTCCTGAGACCAATCCCCCAAAAGCAATAAAGATGTCAGCCCAAACTTTTCTCAAAAAAATAAAGAAAAACCCCCAGAAACATAGCAATCAGTTTAAAAACTCTTAAATTATTAAAGTAAAAGGTTTCTGGATTAAAATTCTTTCTAGCATTACTGAAATTTTGGAATAACATACATGGTCTGGTAAAAGTCAAATAAACTTGTTTTCCTGAGCATTTACTGAACAAATATTTATTAAGTACCTCCTACATACCAGGTACATGCAAGAATAGACCAGCAAACAAAACAACATTCTTGCTCTTTCATACAGAGTTTGCATACTGATAGACAAACAGTTTTTAAACAAATATAACACAAGCAAAATTTATTATTACAAATCCTGTCTAGTGCTGAGAAGAGAAAGTACAGACAGTGTGAGAGTGTAGACAGGAGGACAGTGTGCATACTGGGGTTCAGAGACCATGACCTTTAAGCTGAGACTCTAAGGACTAAGAGTGTTAGAGAGGAGGTAAGTGAGAGGATGGGGGAGGGGCGGGAGGAAGAGCCTTCAAACAAAAGGAACTGCCAGGGGTCCCTCAGACAGATTACTTAACTAGTGCTAATCAGGCGATTCCTGACTGATGGGTTTAAGGTTCCATTCTGGGAGAGCCGGAAACTACAATTAAGTTAAATTTTAGTTTGGTAATATGGGGACTTAGCATAAATGACCTCATTTGGGGTCTGCTGCTCTGTTTTTAACAATCCTGACAACTTTTGACTCCCTTCTGAGCTCCAGATCCAAATACCTAGCCATGTGCTACATCCAATAAATCACTGAATCCTATTGAGTCTATTCTCAAATGCTTCTCCTTCACTTTAGCGCCAATGCTAGGATCTTAGTTCAAGTTGCCATAATCGAATTATGTTACTATCCTACTTCAAGACCCTGAGTACTACCCATTGTGCTAATAATAAAGACCCAACCTAGACCAATTAAACCATAATCTCAGGGGATTGAGCCCAGGCCTGAATAGTTTTTAAAAATGATTCCTGGGTGATTCTAATATGCAGCCAGTGTTGAAAAGTATTGGCCTACCTTGTTGAAAGCTGTTGAAAGTTCAACTAAAATTTCTCTCATAGGTGGAAGGTCCTTGGTGGCCCAAGCACCAGTGCTGAAGCCTGATGGGAAGGAGTTGAAGAGTAAATGAAAGGTAGGAAGTGGTGACCAAATATGGAGGTAATTTTTTCCAGAAACATGGCTGAGGAGATCAGAGATACTGAATGGTAACTAGAGGTGGATTTGTTTTGTTTTTACATTTGGCTATTTACAAAATGTGTAGGATTTGTATCGATTCATCCATGAGTTGAATTTTTCATTAACTATGAGATTCTGGAAAAGTCAACCTGTCCAACAGAAGGTGGTGGCATGTGGTGGGAAAGTCCAGAAGCTCTTTAATGACATCCTGGCTCTGCCACTTTCTAAGTATGTGTTCTTGGACAAATTACTTAAGTTATCTGACCCTCTGCTTTTTTCTTTAAAACTGTGATAACAACACTTAGCTCACAGAAGGCTGTTGCAATATTTAATAAAAATAAATATGCAAAGAGTGTGTAAGACTGTCCATGGCAGTTCCCCAATTCTCCCCTAGTCCTCTAGTGCCCTCAAGTGGCTTCCTAGATGGCCTAGAACCCCACTAGTGCACCCCATCACACAGCCTTCAAGGGCAGCTGAATATATTTCAGTCATTTCCTGAGCCTCTCCTCTGCTGCCAAACTTGATAATCTCTTAATCTATCTCTTTACTCACCAATCTTAATCTAGCTGGACATACTTGAGCTAGATAAACATAAACTGATATCAAATATTAGATACACCAGCATCCCAGATAATAAGTGTGTTGCACATGAGTTATTTCAAACCTTAATATCAGGGTTGACTAACATGCAAATTTCAAACACCAAGACCAGAAAGGGATGGTTACTAAACTGAGGGAACTGTTGAACACCTTCACAGTTTATATCAAACAGTGGTATTCAAGCTCCTAGTTTATCTCACATTTCCTGACAATTATCCTCTACTCTATTTAACACAGTTCTACCAGGGTTATTCTTTCTGTATCACAGCTCCAAACACACCACATTACTCCTTGGCTCAAAATGACTTAGAGGCTCTTTTCCTGCTCCCACCCTATCCTCCTTCAGCCGGCACATAACACTCCTTGCCAATGTCCCCATCCACACGACCGGGGTGGGGAGCTGTTAGGACCAAAGAATATAATAGACACTCACACTTCTTCCCTCCCTAGACAGAGATTACAAAAGAATTTTGTTCCTGAAAATCTGTCAAGGTGCCAATAGAGAAAGGTACTTACTTTTATCTGGGGCCGCGGGAAGGTTAAGGTAATCTTTCTCCTCATTTTTTAATTGAAATTTTTATTGAGAAAACTGTAGATTTGCTTGCAGCTGTAAGAAATGATACAGAGAGGTCCCTCATACAGTTTCAAACAATGATAACATTTTACAAAACTACAGAATAGTATCCCAATCAGTATACTGATATGGATACCATCCACCTATTTTATTCAGATTAGATTTCTCCTGTTTTACTTGTACTCATCCGTGTGTGTGTGTGTGTGTGTGTGTATCTGTGCATTAAGTCCTACACAATTTTAACTGGATTTGTGTATCCACCATCAGTCAAGATAACGAATAGTTCCAACACTACGAGGATCCTTCACGTCGTCCTTTTCTAACCACACTGACCTTCCTTCTCCCACCCCGAATCCCCACAACCTAGCAACCACTCATCTTTTCTCCATTTGTAAAATTTTGCCTTTCATAAATGTTATATGAATGGATCATACAGTACATAACATTTTGGGATTGGCTTTTTGGCTCAGCATTACTCCCTTGAGATTCATCCATGTTGCTACATGTATCAATAACACCTCAATCCCTTTTGTTGCTTAGTAATTTTCAATTATATGTATATACTGCAGTTTGTTTAACCAGTCACCTGTTGAGGGACATCTGGATTGATTCTGTTTTTCAGCTATTACAAATAAAACTGTTTTCATCTTTTTTCTGGGGTAAAGGCCCAACAGTGCAATCGCTGGATTGAATACTAATTTTATGTTTAGCTTTTAAAAAACTGGCAAGCTGCTTTCCAGAGTGACTATATCATTTCCTTTCTCTCATCAATGCATGCATGATCAACCTTTTTACTTTTAGATCTCCTTTTAGTCCTTGTTTAGCCAAGATGTGCTATCCAAAGGTAGATGGCTCTTTAGAGGCCCTCACTCATGAAGGCTCCTGATCAAACTCCAGAATCAGGAGGATGAATAAAGGAAATTGCTACTCCTCTGGATAACAATAGCTGGCATTAATTGAGTGTTTACTATATGCCAGGCACTGTGCTAAAATACTCTTAGGTACAAATCCATTTATTACTCAAAACAGCTCTATGGGTAGGTTCTATTATCCTCCCCGGTTTGGAAGCTGAGGCATAGGAATGATGTTTGTTGTTCATGGTTACACAACCTGTTAAGTGGCAGAGCTAGGATTTGAACCTAGGGGCCTGTGCCCTCAACCACCACATTATACTGCCCCCTGTATGACAATGAAAAAAACACAGCACTGCAGTTTACATTGTTGTTAGGACCATGTTTTTCTTTTTAAGTGTAAATGTAGATTTTACCATTTTGGGGAATAAAAGTATATCCTTGCAGTGTGTGTGTGTGTGTGTGTGTGTGTGTGTGTGTGTGTGAGAGAGAGAGAGAGAGAGAGAGAGAGAGAGAGAGAGAGAGATTGAGATTCAAAAGGTATGCATTGATTTTCCCTCAAAAGTTGTACACAGCCCTGCTGATGTCTATTGATATCTCCTCCCCAATATGCATCCCTCAGGCAACAGGAGAATTAATAAGTACAGCATTCCGGTCCTCATCTGCCACTTAGAGGGGACAACAACATATTCTAGGTAGTATAGGAAGGGAATCAAGAAGAATTTACCCAAAATATATTAAAGTAGAAGGTCTTGGCAAATGCTTTCTCTGTTAAACATAAGCAAGAGGAAAATAAATGATACGGTGGTTATGCAAACATGCTACAGCAAAAATTCTTTTAAAGGGAGGGCAGATAAAAATGAGCAAATAAAAGACAGGTAAAGGACTCAGTCTGAAAGAATATACAACTCAAAAATTAGAAAAATTCCCTGCCAGTGTTTTTACATTATAGAAAAACTTAATAGTATCTCAAAGACAAAATGTTAAAACAACAGAGGTGAAAAGGGAAACAGCTGAGCAAAGACTACAACTTGGGACTAAATCAGCACCATGAGAGCACTGATAAATGAGAAAGAGCAGAGTCTGAAAAAAGAATTGCGATACTGACAGAGGGGAAGGCTTAGTATTGTCTCTGCACATTCAGAAAAATGAATAAAGGATTTGACAATCACAGAGGGCGTACCAGATGTAAAGGCAAGAGAGGGATGATTCTATACAAGGATAATTGGCGTCTCTGAGGTAGAGAACCAGAAGGATAAAACAGAAAAAGGATATTTTCGAAAGAACATTTCCCTAAACTTAACAAAGAAGTAATTTTGCATGTAAAATAGGTAGCTTATGATCCAGGAAAACCTGATATAGAATCACTAAAACAGATGCATAGCCTGGCTAGGTTAATTACTTCTGGGGATTAACAGGGAGAGTTAGAGGAATTAAGGTAGAAAAAAAACAAGTTACCTACATGGGAGAACAAAGTCAGACCGGCTTAGAATTCTCCACAACAATCAATGCCAGAAGATAATGGAGCTTCGTCTACAAAATTCCACAGGAAAGAAGTGTGGTTTAAGAATATCCAGACTGGTTGTTTGAGAATAAAGGCAATAGGCACACATTGTCAGACCTTGACAGGTCTTGGGAATACAGCAGTTCTTAGGAAAAACTGCCAGAGATGAAATTGAGCTACAGAAGAAATGAATGGACACTCTAGGGGAAAGCACTGGTGTCATATTCAGTATGAAAAGGAGGCAGTATAATGTAGTGGGCAGTTTAGGAGTTAGACTACTTGAGTTTCAATCTTGGCTCCACCAATTCTCATTTTTGGCCTCAGACAAATTATTTAACCTGCCTCCGTTTCCTTACCAGTAAGATGAGGAAGACGGTGTGGTGGGTATCAAATGAAATAATCCATGTAAAGTTCTTAGCATTGTGCTCAGCATTAAATACTACTATCATTTAAAAAAAAAATTAAAACGTACAATTATCAAAACATAATACCTCCAAATTCTTAAGACTTTATATAATCCTTTATAACCGTTTTTTCCTTATTCTTAGAAATAAATACCTCTGTGGTAAAGAAAATTTTAAAACACTGAACTCTCTGGAGAGGTGGCCAAGAAACAAATAACATGACTACCTCTGGAGAATGAGACGGGGTAGAGATGGGAGACAGAGGGAGAGGAAAAACTTTCACTGGCTTTGCACCAACATGTAGTTGTTGAAATTTGTACAATGTGAATATATTACCTATTTTTTTAATAAAAAGGCAACTAAAGTCAAACAAACATTTACCTAAGGATCGATAATTCCTTCACTTGTAATCATAGTTTCTTTTCCTTATTTTTAAATCCAAGTAGAATTAAATTCAAGACTTTAATGTAAAATTAGCATGCACAATGTGGCCCCAGTTTTGCAAAAGTAGTCCTAGACAGCCAGCCAGCCCTCCTGCTGAATATATGCAAAGAAAGAGATGTGAAGTGATCCCTAGTGTGAACAATGATTATTTCCTAGGTGGTGAAATTTGGGCTATTTTTTTCTTATTCCTACTTTTCAGGATTGCTTGAATTTTTGATTAAGTATTGGGTTGTCGGAAAAGTCATGACGTATTTTTTCTGTGTTTTTGTTGCAAAAATGCGTCATGGCTTTTCCAACAACCCAATATATAATATTTTTAAAAAGTCATTGCTCTAAGTAAATAAAAATTGTTACCAATTCTTACCTTGGTTGACCAGGAATGACAAGGGATTTGTCTGCACCTCACAAGGGACTGGACTCTAAATTCCGAAGGCTGCCCTGGAGGGTCCTGCTGAACCTGGTGGTATGAGGCCATGCCTGAGCTCACAAGAGTAAATGTGCTGCCAGCAGGTTTTCATGCCCCTTCAGTGTACCTTGCTGAGTCTTTAAGTGGAAGGCTGAGGCCTTAGCTACCCCCCTGCCAAACTGGACGACTCTGTTGTTTTCCAGTCTGACTTTGTTCCTGGTGGTCCAGGCATCCAGGGTGCCTCCACCTCTTAACCCCTCTATCGCAAAGCCATGGCAGAAACCACTTCTTCCATGTACTTTTCCTCACCTGTCTACCCGATTGATCTCCCCCTTTGAAACCCAATAGTACATTTTAACAACTATTTATGGCAATTCATTCATTCAACAAAAGATTATTGCATACCTGTCCTATCCTGTGCCTTAGGACAATGACCTGAAGGCAGGAAGTATGTCGTCCTAGTTGGGTATTTCTACAGCACCCAGCATAATGCCTTTTAAAGAACAAAGGTCGAAAATGTGTGCTGGATAATTAAATCAAGGAGCACTCCACATGTATTTGTTGAGTTAAACTGATTACTTTGTCTTTACACAGTTTGGGAAGTTAGGAAGTCTTGTAGGGCTTTAAAAGCCAAGCGGTGTTGTATACATGCCTTTGGAATTGTTTTGAGTTTTTCAAAAGAGTTAGTAAATACGCCCCCTTTCTCTAAAAACACTGGCATAGATCAAAATCCTTGGAAAGCTATAAGGTCCAAATAGATAAATAATAGATTAGTGATTTTTATTTCCATCTATTTCACCCTGAGGAGGCACAATAATAGTCCTAAAAACTGACACGGGGAAGGAAATTTCTCCCTGGTTCCCCAATCACTAATCTCCAACACTGACACAGAGAACGCTTTCCAAAATGAGTGCATGTTACTCAGGGTTTTCATTTCTTAACTGGGCTCTTAATCACAAAAGACTACCTTTCTCAATACCCAAATGTAACTTATTTGGTACAAGCCATGTAATGCTGTGTTACTGATAATGTGAATAGAATTTAAAATAAAGGCGCTACAAATACAAAATAATGTACAGAATTAAAGGAATACCCTTATGGGATCATGAGAATTCTAGATGGAGGCTGCTTGCCTTTGTCCTAGAGAGCGTTGTCTTTACCAACTAGGGTTTGTTGAAAAACCGGTTTCGCCTCTCTTGCTCTTTCAACAGTGAGCCACAGATAATGTGCTGCCACCTACTGACAACTAAATGAAAGTGTAGATTAGAGCACATTAAATGTAGTCAATTTTTTTAAACTGTTAAACGAAAACTTCAGCATAAGTGTTGGTATTTTCTGATTTTAGACCTAGTCATTGACAGCTACAAGATTCTTAAATTTAGGGGAAGGGGTAATCATCATTCAAATTGGTATAGTTGGAAAATAAAATCAATGCATGTGTGTGAAGGACCATATAGATTGAGAGATTAGAAAGCTAAACTGTGTGCTTCAGTGGAGGACCGAAGTAGCAGTCGAATCATTTCACAAGGAAAAGAGACCAAGGACCATAAACATTTCTACACTAAGACAAACTGGTAGTCCTGTCAGTCCAACACTGAGGAGTTTCGTGCAGGAGGGACATGGCCCTCTGCTATTCCTCACAGGGAGGGGGATGTGTTCTCACACAGCCGTTTCCTCTCACTGAGCCTGTGCATATCTGTTGAGTGAACCTGAACCCTTCTTGAAAGCATGTTTCTCCCTGACCCACCCTTTGGAGGAGCAGTTTCCCAACCAACACACGGCGAATAATGTAAACAGAGGACGGCAAGGACCTGAACTTCATATTCACCAACATATTTCTGGCTGCATGTGCTATCGCTGCCACATGGCAGCTACTTTATCAGCATTAGTTGAGTGAATAAATAAGTAGAGCCTCTTTTCAATACCTGTGTTTGAGCTCCAAGGAGTACATCAGAATCTGCATGATGTTTATATTTTGTCTTGATTATTTGGATATTTCTGGTGAAAAATCAGCTTGGGCCTAAATCACTAAGATAACTCCTCAATTTTCCACTTCAGTCAACATTGGCAATTAGATTTTTAGTAAATTGTAAACTGAAGTGTAAAACGTGGCTCAGTACTGCAGGTTAACTCTCAATATGTCATCCAGGGGGCAAAATCCAGGAAGAAAATCGAGGAAAAAGCCTGTAAGTAATTATGATTAGCATGGGCTTTGAAAACAATTAGCTTAGCCTTCCTGATTACAAGAAGATTATTTAGTTTGGGGAGGTACTTTCCCTTTTCAGTCCACTAAGACCAGATATACAGAGCTGGAGCCAGGGAGGGGCCAAGCAATTTTATATTAAATTCATCCCCCCAATAATCACCTGGCCAAAAGACCAACAGATATCTGGGTGTTTACTCTGTGCAGAGTCCTCAGCTCTAAATTGTGCTTTGATTAGAAAGATGCCTAGACGTGGCACAGAATCTAACACTGGGAGCCATCACAATTTTTCTGGAAACTTTGTGTCAAACCATCCAACTTACCACACTTTTCAACACATGAGTAAAAGAAGAGCCCCTGCCTTAGAAGAGAAGGGGTTCTAACTAGTTGCAAAAGATAAACTGATCAAATAATTATAATATTTGAAGCTTCATAAGATTCAAAGGTGGGCTTTGTGAGTGAAACGCAGGAGGTAAAAATTGAACAGATCTTTAAGAATAAGTAGAATTTTGTTGTTTGGGATTTGGGTGTAGAAAAAAAAATCCACAAATGACATTTAGGAGACACTGATCATGTTAATGAACAGGATGTATTCAATAGGCTACTACAAGCCTAATCTTCACTGCCAAAAAGTGGCAGCTAAGTTGGGATGGCAACGTACTGCACAGGCTCTGAAATCAGGTGCCTGGGTCAACTACTGCCCCAGCATTTGTTTGCTGTGTCACCTGAGCAAGTTATTTCACATCCCTGATCCTCAATTGCCTTTTCTGTGAACTAAGGACAATAGAAAAACCGAATTCACACAGTTTTTAGGATTACATGAAAGAATTCATGTACTGCAATCAGTGCCTGGGGTATAGTAAGTGCTCAATAAATACTACCTATTATTTGGCAAGTTTGTACTTGATGTACTAAACAACAGGCAGTTATCAAAGGTTTCTGAGAAGAAGAGCTGAAGGTGAAACTTCAGAGTGATTAAGTTATCAATGAGACTTAGGACACATTCAAAAGAAGTTGAAGGGCCAACAGAGTGGCTCGTTGGTTAAGAATTGTCTTGGGAGCTCAAGCTCTGAGAAGCAAGGCTGCAGGTTCAGATCCCACATGGGCCAGTGGCACTGCACCCTCTATAGCTAAGATGGTGAACAACAATTCGACCTGGAGCTGGGCTGCCGTACTCACCGGTGATGGTGTAGGCTGCAATGGGCTGCCATGAGCTATTGTGAGTGGCCAGCAGCCGGCGTGAGCTGCTGTGAGCCGCCATGAGAGGCTGCTCAATGGCCGGTGACCTATCTGCCTCAGCCAGGAAGAGTGCAATGATCACAATACCAATATGGGCTAGTAAAGCAATGTTCTCCACAACTAAACTGAAGAACAAAAGGACAGCAACTTGTCTGTTCTCCTTCCCCGATTCCCCAATGCTGTTCCCTCCCCCAATCCATTCCCCAATAAAATCTTTAAAAAAAAAAAAAAAGAAGAATAAATTGAAGAAGCTATATTTAAGGGCACCAGATAAGGAGATTTGACTTATCTGTCCAAGGGAGAAGTAATGAGAATAAGAATTATAGGTAAGTTGGCAGAAGAAAGGAAGAGGAACAGAAAAAAAGGGACAATTTTGAAAAACTTTGAGGGAAATAATGGATAGGGCTGAGTGTGAACTGTAAGGGAGAGAGACAAGTCAAAGACAACTCTAAGCCTTGGAACCTGTACTAGAAAAGCATTCGTGAGGAGAAAGTTCAGGGGAAAGTGAAACAGCTGGAGACTCCAATAGACAGTCAGGACTTTAAATATGGAACTCAGAAGAGAAGCGAAACTTAGATTAAGTGTCTTCAATTACAGGGTGAAAATGAAGCCTTGCGTGGAGATAAAATCAGTGAGGATGCGAAGGTTGCCAAGGTCAAACCACTTGACTCAAAATTCCTCGTTCTTTCTATCCACGGATACTACATGCGTTCATATCCATCAGTGAAAAGAGAAGAGACTTGGATAGTTTAAAAAGTGAGGTTCAACTCCTGAACTTCTCATCTACTAGGCACATGTCACTTTAGAAATCAGCTTCCTCATCTGGAAAATAAAAACAATGCTAGTACTTCCCTCACAGGGTTCTTCTGAATATCGAATGAGGCCCCGGCCTCTTTCTGGCTAGTTCACCACGATCGTCAGCAGGTGCGAGATGAAATTGCTCTTCCTGAAGGCTCCTAATGCCCTGGACTTGTTCCGACGTACTCCTATGCCGACAATCTCTTTCTTTTCTTTTCAAATTCCTCTCTCCCAAACCCTCCAAGCTTTGGTCAAATCCTACAGGCTGCCCTACCCGTCTCTCCCGACTAACTCAAGCCCTCTATCTGTGGTCCCTCTATCTTCTTCACCACTTCCACTCCCACACAAACTCAGATGCTTTCACAGCACTGCAAAAGATTCTTCTTTTTAACTTCCTCACTCATTTTCTCCATTTCCATTTTGTTTTTCCTCACCTTTTTCATTTCCTTTTTTTGTTTTCATTTCATTATAAAACTTTTCATCCCAGAGTCACATCTAATCTTAGCTTATCAGCCCCATAATTACTTAGTTTCCTGTTAGTTAACCCTCACCCCAAAACAAAGTTAGCATTCCCCACACCCTTATATGCACCACACATACACGCACTCACACATGTACATGTAATGAAGTTATTTTGTCCATAGAAAAAAGAGCTATTTATTTCAGAACAGATTTTATCTACTCTTTGGCCATTGGAGGAGATCCCACAGACCCCAATGTGAGTCAGTTGGTCCACTAGTCCATCCTCCACCTTAGACAACAAATTCTACGCAAGTAGATGCTGAATCTGCTTAATTTCACCTTCAGCGGGTCCCAGGACCTCAATAAATGATATTATTTCTACTTAAAGACAGCTCAACAAGGTGTCTTCAAATTCACTATAAATTGCTATGGACTAGAAGTGTCTTTCAGTTTCCAGGAAAGCCAGAATGCTTCTTTCTGTAACTTCTCAGTAGGATGACCTATAATTTCAGACTCTTCGGCAGCCTTTATTTTGGTTTCCCCGCCTATTCATTAGTCTGACAAATGTCTGTTATCACCTAACATTTACATTCCAAGCCTAAAGCCAGCCTTCTGCGCAGCATCTCTTTGTTCTCTGGAAAGCACCTGAGTTCTACCAATGGATTTTCAAGACAAAGCATCTGTTACAGTACTTCTAGTACAGTGGACCCCTGGATTCTCACCCCATACTGCAACACAGATAAGCAGCAGGTGTAGCCTTCACAGGTATCTCGCGTCATATCATAATCAATAGAGTGTGATATTAGGTGCCTGTTATGGGCTCTGCATTACTTTATGTGATGTGGGAATTCAGAAGTAAAAATAAGGACCACATCTGTTTCGAACATGACTTAATACCCAGCCCCTGGTAGAGTCTGGCAGGTAAAGGACAATACAAATATTAAATGAATGAGTGAATAGGAGTGCTGAGAAAACTAACACATGAGAAGTTATAAAGAATGACACAATTCACCGCTATGGCTTCCTATAGGTGGTAATGCAGCTATAAGGAATACAGATATAGGAATTCGGAGAAGAGAGAGATTAATATGGACTGAAGTCACTATGGTGAAGCATGCATGCAACCTTTCAGGTTAAGTGCTATTGGCGGAAGCACTGGAGAGAGGGTGCCTGCCTGGCAGGTGGAAGAGGAAAATAGTAAACAAAGGCCCAAAGGTCAAGGATTGAGTCAGTGAAGAAACTGACTAACTTGACCAGGGGAGACCTGGAGTAGCATCAAAAATTAGGGTTAGATAATAAGTGGGACCAGGTAATAAAGGATATTAAAAGGCAGAGGAATTATCAGTGGATCAGGTGCCAAAGTTTGTTTCTTAAATTGTTGTTTAGAATTCAGAATGGTTTTTTTTTTCACATGAAACGAGGCTACAAATTGTCATCTAACTCATGTATAGCCCTATTATACACGTTCCTCTCTTCATGAGGTGACTAGATAGGTCCAAAATTAATTATTAAGCATGTCTGTTCTTTCTTGAAGAATTTTAGTTTCCTTAGCTCAGAAGATTATAAAATTAATTCAGTTAAGCCCCAACAACAACTCAGCAGTTCTTTTAACCAATGTTTGGTCAGTTCCCTTTCCTTTAGTCCTCAATGATCATTTCAAACCTTCATCAGTGTCCTTATGATCCTTGCCACTGTCCCTGGTAGTCAATGACTTGAACCATCACTTTCTGATCAAATAAAAACCAACAGTGAATTCCTTCAGTGTCTCACCATGTCCCCAAAAGTGTATGCACTACCCTTCTTTTAAACTTCTCCCCACCGCCATGTTCTATCCTTGACTTTCCCCTCTCTGACCTTCCCTTTACTTCCCTCCCTTTCCCTTCTCTTCTCATTCTATTCACCCCTCCATCATGAACTCTTTCATATCCACAGCATCAGCTACAAATATATCGATACCGCCTTAAATTTCTCTTACCAGATAAATTCATTTTTTACTGAGCTCCGGATTCCTCTTTACAGCTATGTATAAGAAATTCCACTTTGATATACCACAGAGACTTTAAATTCAACATGTCCAAAATGGAACTTACCATCTATGGTAGGCAGGATAATGGCTCCTCAAAGATGTCTACATCCTAATCCCAGAACCTGTGAACCTATTAGGTTACATTGTAAAGGGGAATTCAGGTTGCTGATGGAATTAAGATTACTAATCAAGTGAATGTAAACTAGAGAGACTATGCTGGATTATTCAGATGGGCCCACTGTAATTACAAGGGTCCTTAAAGGTAGAAAAGGGAGGTCAAGAGGAGAGTTAGAGGGAGATCGGACTAGGGATAATGGTCTGAGAGATGCAATGTTATTGGCTTCAAGAATGGTGGAAGTGGGAGACACAAGCCAAGGAATGTGAGCAGCCCCTAGAAAACGGAAAAGACAAGAAAACAGATTCTCTCCTAGGGCTTCCAAAAAAGAACAGAACTCTGCCTACACCTTGATTTTTAGCCTAGTAACACCCATGTGGAATGCGTAACCTACAGAACAGTAAAATAATAAGTGCATGTTGTTTTAAGCCACCAAGTCTGTGGTGATCTGTTACAGTAGCAACAGAAAATGAGTACACCATCTCTATCCTAAATCTCTGCCCTTGTGTATTTTGTTTGTTTGGGGGAGTAGTGCTTTTATTGATCATATTGATTTATTCTCCCAGAAGATTTTAGAATGTGTATAAGTTTACAGAATGTCAAAGTAGACTACCTTTATATTGTTAAAATTCCAAGGTAAAAAGATGAAAATACCATTCTTAAATTTAAAAAGGAGGGGTGCAGAAACTTGGCAATATTTCTTCAGAACATTCAAGGTAACACTTTCACATATCTACTTTCTCTAATAAAATTTTATGCGTCTGGAGGGGAGAATGAAAATTTCCTTTACCTTCTAGATTCTTCTGGCTTGTCTAAAAATTAAACACAGCATTTATAAGATAAAACTCAAAACATAAATTCATGGAAAAGCAGACAGTAAACCTGGCAAACAGTAATCCAAAAAAAGGCAGTACTTAAATATTAAAACCAGATAAAATGGACCTCAAGGCAAAACCATTATTAGGAAAATGCCAATAAGCATATGAGATGTTCTTAAATTCACTAGTCATCAGGGAAATCCTAATGAAAACAATGATTAGATACCATTTTATACTTATCAGACTGGCAAAAATTGATGTCTGAAAACAAGGATTAGAGAGGACACGGCAAATGAGAACTCATAACACACGCTGGGGAGGAGTACACTGGCACAACCACTTGGAGAGCAATTTGGCAAAATCTAGTAAAGCTCAAGATGAAAACCCTCTGAGCAATTCTGTCCAGTAAAAATACAATGTGAACCACATATAATTTTAAATTTTCTAGAAGCCACGTGAAAGGGGTAAAAAAACAACAAGTGAAATTAATTTTAATATTTTTATTTAACTCATATATTCAAAACATTATCATCTCAATATGTAATTAATATTAAAAAGTATTGAGGCATTTTACGCATTTTTGTTCTAAATCTTCAAAATCTGATACGTATTTTATAATTGGAGCACACTCAATTTGAATTTCAAGTGTTCAGTAGCCACATGTAGCTACATGGCTCCCATACTGGACAGAAGAAGTGAAATTCTTAGACTTGTACTCAAGGAGAGACATGCATAAGGAGTTTGCAGTAACATTTTTTTTTTTAATAAAGAGAAAGTGTGTATATGTATGTGCATGTGTGTGTGTGTGTGTGTGTGTGTGTGTGAGAGAGAGAGAGAAATGGATAATAATGGTTTGTTTATCATACAAAATAATACTATTCAACAGTTAAAAGACATGTACAAATATAAATATATCTCAAAAACATAATGATTAATGAAAAAGTTGCAAATAGATTTGAGTTGTAAAGCATTATATATATATATATATATATATGATATAAATTTAAAACACACAAAACTCTAGGATGTTTTGTTTATAGCTAGATAAAATTATAGTATCAATACATGGGATTGATACACAAGAACTTCAGGAACACTATTACTTTTGAGAAGGAAGTAAATGGGATAGGGAAATAGGACTTTTGCTCTGTCATTTTTTTATTTCTTTAGGAGAAAGAGCTAAAGAAAATAAGGGCAAAATGCTAACATCTATTCAATTTCGGCAGTGGGTACAGGTAGTGGATTAAAATAGCCATGGATTTTTTTGACACTCTGCTCTTCAATAGATGAGGGTCTCTGTCCCCTTCTCTTAACTCTGGGCAGTGGGCTCTGTGACTGCTTTGACCAATAGAACACAGTAGACACAACACTGTACCTATTTCCAGGGCAAGGCCTTAAATGTCTGTTAGTTTCCACTGTAGTCTTTTGGAATGTTTCCTGTGGGGAAAACCAGGAGTTTGACTACCTTGAGATCATCATGCTGTGAGGAAGCCCTAAGATGGTCACGTGGAGAGAATGTGTAGAGATAAAGAAAGAGAAAGACATCCAGCCAGTCCTACCGGTTCCCAACCACCTCAGCCAAGGCCCCAAGTGAGCCATCTTGGAAATAACAGGCCCCGCAGATGCAACATGGGAAGAAATGAAGAACCCAGATGAAAGGTAAATTGAGGCCCCAGGCTAAACAATCCCAGCCCTCTAAAGCGGTTGCAGCCAACATCAAATGAGCCGAAGCCCTGTCAAACAAGCCAACCCACCGAGCGGCCAGAATTCCTGATTCACCGTATCAGGAGCATACCTCCTGTTCTAAGTCACTAACTTTGGAGATGGTTTGCTAGGCAGCGATAGATAACCAGAACAGCACATGGAGTTATACTATTTTCTGTACTTCATGTTTCAAATAACTTGTACTTAAATTTCTTTAAAATTTTTAAGAAAAAATGGAGAAGTAAATACATTAGATTTTTCTAAAGAAGAATCAAAGACAAATCAGAGGGCCAGAACTGATTAAGCCAAAACCACAGCTATCAGCTGTCTTGCCAAAGTTAAACGAATCAATGAAGTCCCTAAACATTGGGTTTCTTTTTTCTTGCAGTCATGCTTCAACTTTTTTTTCTTTTCTGTAACCTCAGTTGTGTTGTTACAATACAAAAGTATTGATTCTTGCTGAAGTTTTGGTTACTCACATAGGGAAGCAGACAGAGCTCCAACCAACGCTCATTTCTTTCAAAACTCCCATTGCTCCTCCTCCACCATCTATCCAGCTCAGATACTCATGAACTGTCTTATAGTCTTCCCTTTCCTTTACACTTTAACATACAGTTGATTCTGATATTTGCTGATTCTGTCTTTGCAAATTTGCCTACTTGCTAAAATTCATGTGTAACCCCAAAACTAAGGAACTCATGGCACTTTTGTAGTCCTTTGAGAACATGGGCTGAGCAGCAAAACATCTGAGTCACCCGCACACCCGTTCCCAGCTGAGGTCACACACGGTGATGCTCTGCCTTCCTGTTTCAGCTCACATACTACAAGTGTCCTTTCTGTGTTTTACTTAATGCCATATTTTTCTCATTTGTGTGCTTTTGCTGGTGATTTCTCCGTTTAAAATGAACCCGAGGCAGAGCGCTAACGTGATAGCTCATGCTCCTTAGGGAGAAAATATGTTGTGTTGGAAAGGCTTTGTCAGGCATGACCTATAGTACTGTTGGCTGTGAGTGCAATGTTATTGAATCGACACTATATACTAAATGAGGTATCTTCAAAATACAGAAACACACATAAAACAAAGTCACAAATTGATCACTGAATGAAAATGTTGTGACCGAAGGCCTGTAGGAGCCTAACTCTGTGTGTCCCCTAGGAGCAACGGTTCAGGATTCACTGAAAAGCGTTCGTGGTGACTTTACGGAACATAACGACTGCAAATAACAAGAATTGACTATAATTTATGATCGCGGCTCAGAGGACTATTTGGCAGGGTGATTTTAAAATATTGGGTTTCTGGAGATTTGGATCCATTAATGTCTGAATATTAAAATTGACCAGACTGCATCTACACCACACTCAAAGATGGTGCAGCTGGCATCACTGTTCTTACACATTAGACTATAAATATCCCAAAGATAGGGAACAAGTCTGTCATAGTCACTGTTACTAGAATCTATCATAGTATCTGACACATAGTAAATGCTCAATACATATCTGATTCAATCATTTGTTCATTAAAAAGATTTATTAAGCCTCTACTATGTGCCAGACTTCATGTTAGACAATGGATATATATATATATATATATATATATATATATATATATATATATATTCAATATATATAATCAACTGAGAAACATAATATGTCAGGTAATGATATAAGGAAATATAGAAAAAGATCAGCAGAACAGAAAGTATGGGGTTTGAGGGGGGTTGCTATTTGTATAACTTGGTTAAAAGGCCTCTCTGATAAGGAAATTTTAAAAAGAAGCCTGAAGAAAGTACAGGGTAGTCTATGTGGATATCTGGGATAAGAACAAAGGACTTCAGGCAGGAGAGAACCCGCATGTTTGTGGGAGAGCAAGGAGATTAGAGTGTCACAGGACCTCTCTTTACAAAGAAAAAAGAGTGCCTCTCGAAAGACGAGGGAAAAGTGTGTGCCTGGTTCTGTAGAGACACCAAAATTCCCACTTACACTCTTTTGGAAAGAAAGTCAAACAGTAATATTAAATAAAAGTAGTATTTGTCATCAAGTAGAATGACCCAACATTTGCACTCCTCCCGGGAGTGCAAAAAGGGAGAAATATGATCTGATTGATATGGAAAATCTCCTTTTTCTCATATTAAAGCCTGCATAATACACAAAATATAATCCCTGGAGGATATTAACTATTCATGAAAGCCAAATGTATGCTTTTAACCTATGACATTTGGGTTCTGAGCAAGGGACTGTAACTGTTGTATTTTCATAAACTTATTTCCCGGGAAAGCAAAAGTCAAAAAGAAATATATGTTTTTAACCTATGACACTTGAGTTCTGAGCAAGAGACTGTAACTGCTGTATTTTCCTAACCTTGTATGCCAGGAAAGCAAAAGTCACAAAGAAAGGATACAAGGAAAAAATAGGAAGCAGTTACAAGCTAACTTTCTGTAATGTTTCACTTTAATTAGACATATATTTCTTTAAAGAAGAAGATAGAGATATAGTTCTATAGCCAATACTGTACATTGTCTTACCATTTCTTATGTTGCAGTGATCAAATATATAACTAAGTAATTATAAACCTGGCTGTTAGAGACTAAGTTTGACATATATATTTCAAAGCTATTCTTTTTTGTAATAAATAAATAAGATTTCATTTATGTGTACAATATTATTATCGAAATTTTAAAAGTTAGTCACAAAATGCTAAAAACAAAGTGTCTGTTGAAATACAGAACAGCTAGGCCATAGTATAATTGTGTAACCTGTAATCTAACCATTGATAATATAGTTGACACTTCCTTGTTTCCCTGGGCCTTTATACATCTTAAAAGAGTAACCCACTGGAGGCCTTCCCTTATGGCATATTACGGAAGGAAAACATGAGCGGAGGAACATTGCATTTTTGGAGAGAAGGTACCTAAGCCATCAGTGCATCTGGCAAGAGCTGTCCATTAAAGCCCATTATTTCTGCTCATCAATAGAGGGGTAGATTCACAAACATTGAATTATAGCTTCACAGAAATTGTGTGTTCATATTATTATAGCAAATAAAATTAAATTTCAAGCCCAGAACCAGTAGTTAAAAGAATTCAGCTCCAAATACCATAAAAAACTACCTAGCAATTCCACCCAAAGCTTTAGGGTGGAACCACATACGCCAGGCTGATTGCATATCGGCCAATGGTCAAAGGAAATCCACTGCTGTTCCAAAAAAATTACCCCTCCATTGGCACTCTAAAAACATGGCTTGTTTACTTGAAAAAGGTTTCAAAGATGTACATAGCTGAGACATGTGCCATTTTGTGGAAGTAGTAATGAGCCAAGACAGACACCGATTCTGGCCCCAAATGTAAATTTGATGGAAAGGAGAACAGGGCCATTTGTATTTTCCTCTGGCGTCCGGCTCAGCCAGAATTCTCACACTATGTTTGCCTTGAGGGCTCCGGGGCAGGGGCGACAGCATCTCTGTGGTCTGGCCTATGCATATGAGTAAAAGTCAGTTTGCATTTGCTGAATTATTTATGAGCTCAGCTGCAGTTTGGATTTTTTATTGAATAATTTTTAAAATAAATATTTTATAAGCAGCCAGAGGCTATCGGTATTCGATGCATTTCAGAAAATTAAAGAATAAGATTTAAACAGTAGTGTACAAAGACAAAAGGATCACCCTGTCTTTGTTGAGAGAACTCTCACATTACACACCCAGTGATGGATTTAGATAGTTTGAATAGACTACTTTCCAAACTATGTTTTCGAATTTAGATAAATTCTCCTTTAACAGATGAATAAAAAAATTATTGCACTTCAATTTCTTCTTTGATCTTCATTACTAAGTCGGTGTTCTTGGTGCTCTCAGAGTTAGATGTACGCTCTGGGCTTTTATTCCGCACGTGGGGTCACAACTTTGAATTGTGGAATAAATGAATGAACAAAGCAGTCAGATCAAGCAGATATATTCATGTTATCAACAAATAAGGTCGCCATTAATGCTGCCACCTTTTAACTCCACTGTTAATACCAGGATCACTTTGCAGATCACAAATATTTTTTCTCACCTTGAAAATGAGCTAATAAAGTTGAATTCATTCTTAACTCTGCAAAGCTGAGGATGTAAAAAATCTTTCAGTACAAATTATGATGATAAATCCAAGATACAGTTCAGCAAATGTCTTGGATTGAATAGCATAGCATCTCTCATGATATGAAGTATGTTCAGCCTGTGTGAAACTTTAAGCAAAATAGTCAGTGTTCAACCTTTAAGCTGACTGTTAACCAAAAGGCTATTTTCTTCATGTAGATTTCTTCACATAAATTTTAGTCAGTGTTTTCATCAAAAGGGTTATGTTTGAGTTTATACAAAATAATGGATACATAATAATTTGTATTCAGACAATCTTTTCAGTCAAGGAACTAAAACATCCTATAAATGTTTATTTTTGCCCTGGTCATATTACATACAAAGAACTGAGTGCCACAACTGTAGGCCCTTACAGAAATTCATCTTGTGCAGTTTTTTTTTTCACTGTAAATTTCCTTGCTTCTCCAGGTTCTGCCTTCTTCCTATGCAATCATTTCCACACCCCAAGCCTTAGCCCATTCTTAGGCCCCAATTCAATAGGCCAGAGATGAAGGTCAGGGTTCTTAGTTGTATCAAATAACAAAACCCAAACAATTTAGTAATGAGTTTGATGTCATTTATTCCAGGGAAAATAACCCATGGCCTGGGGGAGCACAGTGCCTCACTATCAGTGGAATACTCTTCCTGAGGGATTTTGAGCAAGAGTGAGTTTTATAGAGCTTACAAGAGGCAAACAGAAACAAGGCATGATTGGCTAGGAGGCCGGGGGTTTCCTTATGAGGCCCTCCCTTCCTCCCTCCCTCCCTCCCTCCCTTCCTTCCTTCCTTCCTTCCTTCCTTCCTTCCTTCCTTCCTTCCTTCCTTCCTTCCTTTCCT
>NW_017731544.1:2196681-2234605 GCF_001890085.2 Hipposideros armiger | reverse complement strand
GGGGGGGGGGGGAACCCACCACAATGGAATTGGGTGCAGAATAATCAAGTCTCACTTATCTCATGCAGTTATTATGAGGCTCAAAAAAAGACCATTTATGTGAAAATGCTCCACAAATATAAAAAGCTTAAAACAAATATAAGATGATATAGATGATATTAATGTTGATGTCCAGAGTTTGTAGTCATCCATATTTCTAAAACTGCCCCCCAAACTGGAAATTAGATAGAAAATGACTTCTAGAATAAAGCCTCTCCTTTTTAGTTCATGCACAAAATCTCTATAAAATGAACCAGTAACATCTACACTGTGAACCTCCTCACGGAAGCTGGGTTAGGGAATTGTCACAAAAGAGTAAGATATTCCATGATTGCTACGCACCTGTAGACACATGTCAGAAGATGGAAGCAAAATATTTAAATTGGTAACAGAATTTTCACTGAAGCCTCTTAATTAGCTCACGCCAGGGGAGTCAATACAATCCACTCTCCCTATCTCCCTATCTCCACATTTCCAATGTGTCAGAGTGTTTCTATTTTTATTATGTGAATTGCTTCACAAATAAGCACAGTGTGAAGCATCAATGCTTTATAAAAACCACATTAATGCACCAACTTGTTTGGTAGCCAAGAAGAGAATAAGAGCACAGCCTAGAGAGAATTTAATGGAATCAGCTTGAACTTTTCCCAGCCAACAGCATTGAATGCCTGTTAACAGTCATGAAGAAGTTACAGAGAATATTGAGCATCTAAGCACACTGCACTAAATTCCATGCTCCAGCAGTGTTGATTTATTTTCTCCTGAGGTTTCCATGGCTAAACTTGCTCACTAAAGGATTACCCTTGAAGAACCCGTATCTCTCCATACAAGGCTTTCAGAGACATTTAGGATGGGCAAAAACTGAAAAGTAACCAGGCCCAATAAATTAGGCTATGAGTTAAGGAAATTTTAATTACATAATTTTAATTACATAATAACAAAAATCTTTTGCTTAGAAAGAGACACAAAGTAAAAACAATATGACAAATGGGGAGAAAATTGTTGCAACATACATCACACAAAAAATTTTAATGGTCCTACTATCTAAACAAACATCTAAAAATATAGAACAAAAGTTCCATTAACCCTAGAGAAAAACCGGCAAGAGCCTAGGAGAAAAAAAAAATGCAGATGGTTCTCAACCATAACATAAATGCAAATGAAAAATTCGCTGAAATATAATTTCTTAAAAATCCAAAAGTATAAAAAGGTAGTCTGTTAGAAAGGCCTAAGGAAATAGCACTTATACATGGGATTATCTAGCAAAATTACATATGAATTTATCCTTTATACAAGAATTCCACATCTAGCAATCTAGTCCAAAGATAACATTAGCAACATTATAAACAGATATATGTACAAGGAATTCATTGCGAAGTTATTTAAAATAAAAAAATACTGAAAGCAATCCCACTGTCCATCAAAGGGGGTTGATTGAATAAGCTATGGTCCAGTCATTCTCAAACTTTAGATGTGTTCGAATCATCTGAAGGTCTTATTAACACACAGAGTTTCTGATACAGTATGCCTGGAGTGGAGCCCAAGAATTCCCATTTTTACCAAGTTTGAGGTGATGGGACACTTTGCAGCTAGCTGTAAAAAGGAAGAATGTCTCTGTGTATTACTATGGAGTCCTCTTTGCGTTATAGTTTTTAGTAAAAATAAGAAAAACAGTAAAAAGTGTGCATTGTCTACTACTCCTTACCTAAAAATGGGGGCATAGAAATGCATATGTCTTTGCTTATATTAAAAAGATAGACCCTAAAATTTTTAGAGTGGTTATATTTATGGGAGAGGGAATAGCATAGAGTTAGACTTCTTGATATAAATCTTGTTCTATAGATTTTACTTTGGAAGAATGTAAATATTTTAGTTAATGATAAATCAAAATAAATTTAAATAAAATTCCCCAAATAATATGAAAATAATATGAAACAAATGAACCTAAATGTGTATCAAGTTGGTGGCAGAACTACACAGAGAGGACTAATTCCAAATGACTTTAAAACACAATTATTTGACTATACAGCCCTAGCAGAATGCCTGTCAAAAAGATTGTATAAAAAATAAAATAAAATTTCAAACTGCTTTCAGTAATCATACTGTTGTCCATAGTATAGGTATTGTTATTAGTAGACCATTATATATAATAAAGAAAATTAATAATTATGGGCTTTTTTAAATTCTATGATTCTCTAAGTAATTGATAAACAGTATCCTTGACATGGGAAAAAAAAAGACACAAATATAAGAAGAATTTATGAATAAACACTGTAATCTTGAATTTGAAAAATCAGTATCAACTCATAGTTTATCTTTTTAAAAAAACCACACAAAATAAAACAATTCTTAGCTCTGTTCTCTAAAAAGGCCACCCAGATTGTGTTCTCTAAATTACATTGCCCACTAAAAGAAAACAGGGCTCCTTGGAAAAATAGCTGGTTCAAGATCAGAGTCAGCAAAGGTACAAGATCTCAAGGAAGCCCTCAAAAACAACTGGGGTCATAACAAGGGGACTCAGAAGCCAACTTAAAGAGACTTCCACGAAGCAAAGATCAGATACCTTGAGGCTCAAAGAGAATAATAACTGCAATGGATTAAATGGCATCAAGTATGTTTAAATCCATGAGTTCATAGTAGTACTCAAAAGAAAGAATGGAAGGAAGAAAGGAAGGAAGGAAGGAAGGAAGAGAGGAAGGGAGGGAGGGAGGGAGGAAGAGAGGGAGGCAGAACTGGTCACCATTAAGACATGCCAGTGAACCAACACATTATTTTAAGAATTGTTACAGAAGGATTCAAACACTTATTCTACCTTTTAAAATACAAACTGTATTCTGGGTTGCCAGGTAGAAGATGGACAATCTCTAGTTATAGACCTATTCTATAATAAATTAGAATCAGAACATCACCATTTTGCAACGCCTAATGAAATAATAGATTTGGTAGTCATCATCAACAGCTGTCAGCACCATTAAATGAGAGATTACTGAATATTATGTGCCTCCTAATGAAATAACATACCACCTTATGAAGTAGTCTGGCCAAACAAAATTAAACCTGAGTCTAATTAAAGCTCTAGATCCAACAGCCGATTTACAGGAAGCTCAATGGACAAAAGGAATATGTCACATAACAGCACCACAGGAATACAGTCAGCAAAATCCACACTGTAGGGAACCACCAGAGAAACGAACTGGTTTTTTTCAACAAAAGCAAGGTGGAAAAGAGAGAAGATGGAATCTGTTTATTAAAAGAGACTTAAGAGACATATCTACCAATTATAATGAGAAGACCTTATTTGAATCGTAATTGAAACAAACATTTTTTAAAAAGAGATCATTGGAAGTTTGATCACTAATTGGCAATTTGACATTAAAGAATTATTAATTTTTTATATAACATGGTTCTGTTTAAATAAAAAAGATTCTTTTTTTCAGGATGAAATATTTATAAATGACATAATATTATGTCTGGAATTTGCTTCAAAATAATATGGGAGGTCCCAACATACCACTGGAGAAGGTGCAGAGAGGTTAAACAAGGTTGGCTGGCCAAGAGTTGGTATGATTTTCACCTCAGAGATGGGTACAAGCAACTTCATTACCACATACCGCATGTCTGAAATTTATTTTGCTCTCCATAATAAAACATTTTTTCATGAAATTGCTAGCTTTCCTTCCTTCAGAAAACATGCAAAATAGACCACATTAGATGCCTAAGGCCAAAAAAGTAGCAGTTTTTTCAGTTGTTAAATTCTAGTTTGTACTCAAGTCTGCTCTCTAGCTCGCTCTTGCTTTTTCCTAAAACACAGGGATGAGCGTGAAATAATATTTTGAATATATGTGTGTATGTATATGTGTGTCCATGTGTGTATGTACATATATACACATATATATCTCCAATTTCCTATGTGGCTTGGAAGACCTGACCTTAGACTATACGTGATTTAGGCAATGATGATTATAGACTACTTCCCGGGCATTTCACTACAAACTATCAAGAAAACGTATACAAAGTTCCCCAGATAAAATTAATTTTGGGGCTATCTCTTTATGATAGTCCCCCAATGAAAATAATGCAGAAAAACTTATAAAAGTAGGCTCTATTACACTTAGGACATACTAAATGACACACAGCTTTATTGAGAAGTCAATTGTTTCCTTTTTTTTTTTTCGTAAATTCCAAGAACATTTCTCAAAAAACTCACATGTTTTTTTTTATTAATTTAGCAACATGACATCTAGACTTCTAATTACAAAGCTAATAATAATGACATTTATTTAACATTTACCACGTGCCAGAAAACTGTTATAGGCATTTTACACAAGCTAACTAATTTGATTCTTTCAACAAGACTATGAAGCAACACGATGAGCCCTGGACCTAACACTCAGCAACGAGAGAGATTATCCAGAGTGTTCCTATCACCGTTCACCTGCGGCTACTTGTGGCAGAGTGGAAAAAGCCTTTGGGCAGAGGATGGGCTTGCCCTCACACGGCTGTGTCATTCTGAGCAAGTTACTAAATCACTTTGAGTTTCAATTTCTCATCTACAAAATGCACGTCTCCAAGGTCTTTTTCAGGTCAAACATTTTAACCTAATCAATAACAATTTTGATGAATGATATTATTAGCACACATTTAATCAATTTCCAAGATTCAAGCATATTTTCCCAAATTCGTCTATAATGAAATATGTCTAACGTTTATAGAAACAAATACCTCAGAGGTTCTTCTGCAATCTAGACCCCGCATTTGCTGGACTTTATTTTCCTACTATTTCTCCCAAAATGTTCCTATAATTCAATTTCAATCCAGTATCTGATAATTTTTAAATTGCTGTCCAAACAAACAAATAGGAAGAAAGCACTGCCTTTTCGAAAGTTAAATTCAGTTTTCTCAATAACTTATATATAGCCATTATTTACAAGTTATAATGATATTGTTATTCAGCTAACATTTTAAATTCTAGCTCCTAGTTCCCCTATTTTACAAAGTATATAGGCATCAAATTGAACTCTTTTAGATGACAGGGTTAGGATGCAGAGAAACTGTCACATCATGAATGTACTTCAAATTTCCTGTCTGCCATTATCCAATTGCCTATTAGGCATCGCCAGATATTCTTAATAAATTGTATATATCAGAACATCTTGCACCACATAATTCACATAGAATTTTACAACCTGAAGGGCAGCTTTTTATCTTCTGCTGCAATTTTTAATTCTCTAGGTCTCTATTTCTATTACTCTTTTTTCTTTATATTCAAACACCCTCATGAAAAGGACCTAATGAAACATTTTATATTGCTACTCCATCGTCCACACTATTAATCAAGAAATTAAATGTGGAGAGAGCAATCCCATTCAAGCCCCATTTGGAGCTTCACGTTTTGTTATTACCATGACCTCTTTATCTACAGGCCCTCCGCCAGTTTTCACCGAATCGCTCCATTTTGTGATTGCTCATGTTTAAGTCTAATCTGAATTATTTAAAATTGCATGAGGAATTGGCAAATGATTTGATAATGTTCAAATATAACTGCCATCTCATAAGGAAATGATTTCATAATTCTATCAAAACTGCAATTGGTTTTGTCAGAAGCAATTTGTTTTATAGAACCCATTGCTTACTCCAAATTACAATTCCCTTAGCCTTTAGATATTTGCATTTTCTCTTAATGTTGCAGACATTATGCAATGGTGCTAAGGTTTCAATTAAACCGATTCATGGCTGTCCTTCATACTTCAATATGATGGGACACTGCCCTATGTATCAGAACAGCTAAAAAGACTGAAGGTGATCTGCAGGGACTTTCTGAATGTTACACACAGAGGATATTTATCAAATATAAATATTTATCAAATATCCAGGGGGCTGCATGGAAATTATGATGGGTTTGAGCCACACAAGTCTCCAATTACAGTATCACCCCTTAATTTGCCTGCTACTGCCAATTCATAGTTATAATCTACTAGGCTCCATTACCCACATTGGTCTTTTTCCTGAGCCACTTGCTTTCAGTTATTACATTTCTGGGATATCGTGTTGTCACTCGTTACTGCTGTTGTTACCATTTCATTGTAATTTTAATCATCATCATCAGGCAACACATCCTGAACGTTTGTTTATACATGCTAGACTGGCACATGTCACAGAGAAGTCTCATTTCTGCACTTGAAAGAAGATGAAATGGCTATATAGATTTCTCTTATCACCAACCTTGTTTTACTGATAACTACCATTTATTATTATTTTCCAGATACCAAGTTAAGCAATTTATAAGAATTATTTTATTCAGTCCTCAAGGTAGGAATTTTATCTACAATTAAGAAATGATAAATTGAAATTCTTTGAGGGTAGGTAACTTGCTCAAGGTTATACAGAAATGCATTGATGGAGCCACCCTTTAATTCTTGTGGGCAAAAGATATGTAGGGACAGAGGGAATTCTAACCACAAGAGGACAGAATAGGGGAGCTGGAGTCCATGTCATGTTTATAGAAAGTAGAGTACAGGCTGATCCTCTGAAGAGGCTCAGGGAGGAGAAAGGAGGGAAAGTCTCCTAAGTGGACTTATGGAAAGAGCAAGGAGGGATACAGGAAAGAGTAACACTGTTATACAGTCTTCATTTCATTAATATAAAATATCCTCCTTGGTTTTATTTAATACTTTTCATCTTGAATTCTAATTCATCTTATTTTAATGTAAGAGTTATATTGAATGAGCTGAGATGAATAGTGTTATGGATTAATTTATTAATGTGTTATAAAACACATTTGTTCTTTCCCACCACTCCTTATTCAACTTGCTCCATCAAACAACCCATTCCCTGTCCTTGGACGAAGTCTTGGACAGGTCCTTACCGTTCTTTGGATCACTCTTAGATACTATATGAATTGCTTTTTTGTTTTGACATGTAGCGGGCCAATCCAGTGTGATGATGAGAACTCCAAACTCCACTTTACCCAGTTTATCCCTTATGTGGGATTGGGTCTGCTCCAGTCGTGCAAGTTTACAACAGGGCAGAGGGATGTGGGCAATCGACTTCTCTGTTCTTTGCTCACCTCCCTCCCTCCAGGGCTGGGTCTGGGGGAAATGGACAGAGTATTATCTATGGGTACTACTGTGATCTGCGTGTTCCAAGTTGACTCTTAAGCAATTTTCTAGCTATCTCAGAGATTCTGCCAGTGGAAACATTGCACTCTTGATCTCTTGAGACCACCTGGATGCCCTCCACTCCTCCCTCAGCCCCAGGCTTCCATGGATCACCACTGACCTAGCTACCATCATCAGTCTCGGCAGTCCTTTGCAAGCAGATTCCTCTTCTAAACTTCAGGCTGGCTTGCTCATCCCACCCCGCACCCTCAACGTGCGGTTCATTTTTAGTCCACAGGACACATGCACATTGCCCCCGCTGTCATGCCACTACCAACAACGATGGCTTGCCCGCTAACCAGGCTTGCCTCTCTCCTCTGCTTCTTCAAGCCAATCTAGCCACAGATTCTTATGCAGCCCATATGCTTTCCTCACTCCAGGGACTCTAACCAAGGTCTCTCAATGAAGACCCCCCCTCATTTGGCATAAGATCAAGGGGGAATCACACCCCCTTTCCCTACAACAGTGGAAGAAGCACACAGCATCCAACAACTTTCTCCAAAGAATGCCTTTTACTCTTTTGGAGACTGGGGTACGTCTTACTATTTCTTAGCGTATCTTGTATGGAGAGTCTGGTATCCCACTTCAGATTGTGAGGTGCTTGGTACCCATTGTATTGTTTTCAGCACTCGGCCCTCAACCAAAACGGAGACACAGAAGCCACTTCGATATCCTCTTATATTTGTACTGCTACTCCTGCCTTCTTTTTGTTGGTATTTGCTAGTATAGCTTTTCCCATCCTTTGATTTTTCAACTTGCCTGTGCCACTTTTAGATGTGTCTCTTATAGACAGTCAATTGATTTTTTTTAAACCTAATACATAAGTCTCTGTATTTTAATTAGGTACATTAAACTCATTCATTGTGATATTGAATTTATTTCTGCCATCTTATCTTGCTGGTTGTTTCTTCTACCTTCTTCTCTTTTGACTTTGGATTGAACTGCTTTTTCTTTGTTCATTTTTTTCCCTCAAATGGTTTGAAAATTGTATAGCTTATTTCTCTTTGAATGATTTCCCTTATAAACACACACATGAAAACTTTTTTCTAACAATGTCTAGCATAAATCATCATCTGCATCCCCTCCCCTAAACAACGTAAGAACCATAACAGGATTTTACTGCCCTTTGCCCTTGGCCGACTCTCCCTCCCATCACCCAAGTTGATTGAAATCTTCATAGATTTTAATTACAGATTGTTATTAATTTTTTCACAACCTATGCCAGTTTCCAGGTTATCAGGATGATTTTATAATGTCATTTCCTAAACAGACTTTTGAGCAAATAACCATGTTCCTCCGGACTCTATATACATTCTCCACATACTCTGCTTTGAAGAATTTCATCTCCTCCTCAGGAAAGGCAGGGGACAGAGCGGGTAAGACCTCCGTGGCTCAGCCGTAGCTCCTGCCCTTGTGCTCCACTGTACCCTTGGGAGGAGCAGTTTACCTTCCTTTGTTTCATGACCTGCTCTCATCTGAGCACGGCCCTGACCATTCTCTATCCAAGTCCCTACCGAGTTTTTATTCTTTAATTCCTAGCATTAAAAAAAAAATTACTTAATGATTTCAATATAGGATCCATGAAGGGTAGGAGTTTTCCTATTTCACTGCAGCCATGAAGCGATTCTCAACCCCACCCAATTTCATGAGATACCAGCCGCAGTCACTGTCCCCAGACAAAGCAGGAAATCGCTTGGTCTGCTGTACTCTAAGGCTCTGGAGTTTTTGAGATCCTGCTTGTCTGTCTCCATATGGTCAGGCAGGGCAGTAGCCTTAGGGTCGGTCTATTTGCCTTTGCTTCTTGGTTGGCTGATAATTCTCTAGGCCTTAAGGGAAGATGCCTCTTCAGGCTGCCCAACCGCAGGCTCTGGCACCCTCTAGTGGCCATTGTCAGGCTTGCAATGTCAGCGCTGAGTTCTAGATTCTTGCCTCGCAGCTATTCTCTCGAAGGCAGAGAATAGCTCCCCTTCCGGTGGTAGCAATCCAACTACAGGAGCAAGGATGGGGATTAAAAAGGAGAGCTCAGCACATTCTCTTACCATCTCCTCCAACATTTTCCCTCCTCCTGCTACCACTCCTTTTGAAGAAATTCACAGATGGCTTTGGAGACCCTCCAATCTTCCTGTTTTAGAAATGCTTATCTACGGTTTTCAGGCAAGGCATAGAGGTTTGTCTTCGCTTTTCGAAGTTGAGGGGGTATGAGAAGGTCAGCAGCGCCTCTCTTTGGTAATAGGCATCCAGAAAACTCCTCTGGCTTCTTGGCAGCGTTAAGCTGTGGGTTCAGCATCCCTACCTAGTGATATGACCACCGACACTATCTGCAGACTTTGCCAGGAATCTGTCAGTGAACTCTACCCACAGGAAAGGCACCTCACCTAAAAGCTGAAAGGGAACATTTCAGTCATGAGGTTTCAGCTCCCAGAAGAACTCCAGTGGGACTGCCTGAGTGGGAGGAGGTTATGTATATTGCCAGTAGTTTAAACCTGCCTTCCCTTTAAAGGACCCACGCTGACCCTTGCCCAGTACTCCAGTCACATGCAGTGGCAGTCCACCTTCCCGTGGCAGTATGGTGAGTGGGGACCTCTCTCCTCAGTAGGTAATTAGAGACTTAGAAATGTTGGGCGGGTCTGTACGTCATGTGTCATCAGGCTCCACTTCCAAAGGTGAACACTAAGAATAGGTGACAAAGGATGCTGTGGTAGGTTAAGGAGGTGCTATTCTTGTCACCCAGTGCTCCTTGGTCTTGCTTGAGACTAAAAGCCCATAATCAGTGATTTCCTAGGACAGGAGTTGGCAAACTATGGCCCATGGATCAAATCCAGCCTGCCACCTGTTTCTGTACAGCCCATGAGCAAAGATTGCCTTTTACATTTTTAAATGGTTAAGGAAAAAAAAAAAAAGAATAACAGGGCCGGCCGAGTGGCGTGTTGGTTAAGAGCTGGCTTGGGACGCCAGCTTTGAGCAGCAGGGCCCTGGTTGGGATCCCACATGAGGGCCAGTGACGCTGCACCCTCTATAGCTAAGATGGTGAACAACAGCTCGACCTGGAGCTGGGCTGCCGTGAGTCGCTGGCGATGGTGTAGGCTGCAGCCCCTGCTGCAGTGGGCTGCCATAAGCTACCGTGTGTGGCCGGCAGCCAGCATGAGCTGTCAAGAGCCGCCATGAGTGGCCGTCCAGAGGCCAGCGACCGATTTGCCTCACCCGGGAAGGGCGCAATGATAATACCAACATGGGCCAGTGAAGCAACGTCCTCCACAACTAGACTGAAGAACCAAAGGACAGCAACTTGTCTGTTCCCCTTCCCCCAATTCCCTAGTGCTGTTCTCTTCCCCCCGTTCCCCAATTAAAAGAAATAAAACAAAAAAACATTTCATGGCACACAAAAATTATATGAAATTAAAACTTCCATGTCCATAAATAAGGTTTTATTGAAACATGGCCATACTCATTCGTTCATATCCTATGCCTGCTTTCATGTCACAATGGCAGAGTTGAATAGTTGCAACAGAGCTGAAAATATTTACTATCTGGCTCTTTACAGGAAAAAGCTTACTAAGCTCTCTCCTAGAAGATCCATGCCTTCTAGTTCATCACAGACTTCAGCAACTCAGTTGGATGGGGTAAAGAGTGTGTACTGGAGCCTTGCGGGAAGTAAAGGTGAATTCACATTGTGAAACCCCTAACTGAAAAGTTTGAATTTAACCCATTAGGCCATGGGGATTCTTTAAAGTTGGTGCCAGGATCAAAGCAGTGCATCTGGAGACTTACCATGGCATCAGAGGATAGGAAGGACTGGATGAGAGAAGAATTCTGAGATTGGGTGGCCAGTGGTGAGGAATAACAATTGAGGGCTCCATATGAGGAGGAAGAAGTGGTTACTGGTGGCATGCTGGGGACAGTGGCAGAGGGCAGCAGACAGGCTGTTATCAAAGAAGCTGAGGTCCTCAATAGAATGTAGTCATGAGACACCAAGAGCCTGTGTCCACAGGACAGAGGAACATTTCTGAGGGTGATCTGGTTTTGCCAGATCTTCTTAACCAAATGATCCTGTGGGTAATTCACTTTTCCTTTCCACTAGCATCTTTAAAACACAACTTAATACCTGACAGATTATGGACATGGAGCAAAGGGATGGAAACGGGAGGTAAGCAGTTTGAGATTAATGGGCATCAATCTATAAATTCCTGGGTACAAATGGCTGGGGAACTCTTCAAGCTAATAAGTCTTTTCCTAACCCCCTTAAAGTAATAACTCTCCTGCCTAGTCACCTCTGGGCTCCTTGCCATACATTTCCATTAGATTGAAGTTAACTGGTATGATCAGAGTTATTAAGGAAAGGAAATCATCATAATTTCCAAAGAAAAGAAGGCTACACAATTGTTCCTATAAAATTGTATCAGGAGATAAGCTATTGTTTCAGTCCTGAAGAGTTCTATGAGCATATCTGTTCATTGCAGGAAAGGAGAAAATCATGAAGTTAATATTTTTTAAAAGGAAGCACATTGCAAAATGAAAATAACTTTATTGTATTACTTGAACTTAGCATACAGTACTATTTATACTACTCAGAATTCATCTTCAGTTTGCAAATGTACTAGCATGTATAAGGTCCAAATTAAACTTTGAGTTTAAGACTTTGGTGAAGTGAACTGTAGTGGAAAGAACAATTGATTTTTATCTTTTATATTTCCATTTAAGATGGATAAGTTTTTCTACAAGAATGGTTTAAGAGAATCATATAACTTTGCAATAGACATAGATGGGATTTTTAAAATGACAATTCATTGTTGTAAAATAGTTGCACAGCACAAATTTGAGGGTAAGTCCCTAAATTTTTTGTATATGTTTAATTTTCTCTTTTCACCCTCAAATTTCTTACACTACTCTTAGCTCATCAACTTAAAATGATGGTATATCTAAGAGTCTATAAGATGGGAAGACTGAGATTTTTAGCCACAAAAAGCCAGCAATGCCCATAGCATATCCAATGCTATGTTAGAAGCAGTAACTGGGATCAGGTTAAGACTTTCGGAACATCTCAACGACACAGATGTGAAAGACTCCAAATGACCTAAACATCATTATTCAGAAGCGATTCTTACCATAGAAACAAACACTTTCAAGGTGTATACAGAAACACCACACTGAAAGTGGTAAGGAGGGATGAAATTTAATAAAGGATATATGAATAAAAGACAAAAACAGCAAACCCTGGCCCACTCTGGGTGCTCTGTGTGTCCTGGTTTCTCCCAGCACGGAATGATGCACACTGCTTCTCCTTCCTCACAAAAGGCTGTCAAGGAAGCTCCTGGTTTCTGGCTCCACTTGGCTGTTGCTTAAAACATAATTTTTTTTTTTTTTGAGAAAAGCAGTCAGATAAGGTAAGTAAATAAGAAGTACCAAGACAGTCTATGGGAATCTGGGAGTCTTTAGAAGAAATTTTACCTAGGCTATTATTTCAGAACAATGTAACATACCTAAATAGAGTTAAGTGTTTGTATTTTGGGGTCAGAGGGTTTTATTCTGAATTCTGTCACTTCCTAGTTCAGTTGAATTAGTGACTTAACCTGTTCTAAGCCTCAGACTCATAATCTATAATATAGGACTAGTATTATAATGTATTAGAATGTCACATGTAAATATATGACATATATTAATACCTGCCTTATCGAATTGTTTAGAGGAATAACTGAAGTAAAGCAATAATGTTCAACATCATGTTTTGCACATAATAAGTACACAATAAATGTAAATTGTTATTAGCATCACTTTTCTTACAACCTTATCTTAAAAGGAAAGCAACTTTTACTTTTGCATGATAACAGGGTTTTGTCTCTAATTTTAATAATAGGCACTACAATTTATTAAGTGTCTACTATATGCCAGATATAAACTGCATCACATTTAATCCTCAAAGGACCCCACTGAATATGTATTATCATTCTCACTTTATAAGTTAGGACTCTGAACTAGTTAAGTAACTCTCCCAGAGTTGCACAAATTGTAACTATTAAACCTGGAATTAAATCCAGATGACTGATTTCATAGCCCATGTTCTAGGGCAGAGATAGCAAATGGGTTTTAATTCTTATTTCAAATTAAGAACACAAACAAGCTATCCAAGACTACCAGGTCGTGTCAAAAGCGCACTTGAGAGGGCTCTTATTGGCCAAAGATGAGACAACTTGAGCCACCAGAAATAATAATGACTACCATAAGTTGAGACACATAATTCAACTATATCAATAATTACTTTAAACATGATATGATTGTCTCAATAGATGCAGAAAGAGATTTGACAAATCCAATACACCTGCATGATAAAGACTTACAACAAGGTAAGAATTGAAAGGAACTTCCTCAACGTGTTAAAGGACTTTTATGAAAATCCACAGTTAACATCACAGTTAATGATGAAAGACTGAATGCTTTCCTTCTAAGCCCAAAAACAAGACAAGGATGTCTGCTCTCATCCCTTTTATTCATCATTGTACTGGAGATTCTAGCAAGGACAAATAGGCAAGAAAAAAAAATAGAAGGCATTCAGATCGGAAAGGAATATTTCTATTTGCAGATGACATGATCTTGAACCTAGAAAATCCTAAGGAATCTACTAAAAACTATTAGAACTAATAAATGTGTTCAGCAAGTTTGCAGGATACAAGATCAATACACAAAAATCAATTGTAAGAAAACAATTCCATTTACAATAGCATCAAAAAGAAATAAAATAGTTAGGAATAAATTTAACCAAAAAATGTACAAAACCTATACTCTGGAAACTACAAAACATTATTGAAAGAAACTGAACAAAATGTAAATAAATGGAAAGGCATCCAATGCTGGATTGGAAGACTTAATACTGAAAAGGTAGAAATATTCTCCAAATTGATCTGTAGATTCAACTTGATCACTATCAAAATCATAGTTGTTTTTTTTTTTTGCAGAAATTGACAAGCTGATCCAGAATTGAGAGAGTCCAGAAAAAAAATTCACATTAATGGTCAACTGATTTTTTACAATGATGCCATCACAATTTGATGGGGAAAGGGAGTCTTTTCAGCAAATGATGTTGGGGTAACTGGATATCTACATGCAAATAAGTGAAGTTTTATATGCACAAAATTTATGCATATACACATACAAAAATTAATGGATCGAAGACCTGAATGTATCAGCTAAAACTATGTAACTCCTGGAGGAAAACATAGGCATAAATCTTTGGCAATGGTTTTTTAGATATGACACCAAAGCCAAGCAACAGAAAAAAAATAAGTTGCACATCATCAAAATTAAAAACATTTGTCCTTCAAAGACACCATCAAGAAAGCTAAAATAATCCACAGAATGGGAGAAAATATTTGCAAAACATACATCTGATCAGGGATCTGTATGTTGAATACATAAAGAATTATTACAACTCCGTAATAAAAAAAATCCAGCCCAATTACAAATGGGCAAATTATCTAAATAGGCACTTCTCCAACATAGATATACAAATGACTAAAAAGCACATGAAAATATGTTCAACATTATAAGCTATCAAGGAAAGACAAATTAAAATCACAATGAGATACAAATTCACACTCAATGAAATGGCAATCAAGAAAAAGAAAATTACAAATGCTGTAGAATGTGTATAGAAATTGGAACCCTCATACAGTGATGATGGGAATGTCAAATGGTGTAGCTGCTTTGGAAAAGGATTTGGTAGTTCCTCAAAAGGTTAAACAGAGTTACCATGACTCAGCAATTCCACTCCTAAGTATATACCCAAAGAAATAGAAACATATGTCCACACAAAAGCTTGTTCATGAATATTCATAACAGCATCATTCATAATACTCAATGAGTAGATACAATCAAAATGCCCATCAATTAATGAATAGGTAAATAAAATGTGGTATAGCCATACAACACAACATTTAAAAATAGAAAAATGAAATAATTTAAAAAGTGAAGTACTATATACTACCACATGAATGAACTTTGAAAGTATTACGCTAAGTGAAAGAAGCCCACATATTAGGTTGTTGGAAAAGTCATGATGCATTTTTGCAACAAAAAGCATAGGAAAAATATGTCATGACTTTTCCGACAACCCAATAGTTTACTATTCCATTTATATGAGATGTCCAGAATAGAGACAGAAAAGTGGTAGATTAGTGGTTGCCTAGGGCTGGAGGATTACGGGTGTGTGTGTGTGTGTGTGTGTGTGTGGGTGTGTGTGTGTAAGGGGGTATAGGATTTGAGGGGAGAGAGAGGCGATGAAAACAATGTTCTAAAATTCATCATGGTGATGGCTGCATAACTCTGTGAATATACCAAAGACCATGGTATTATAAACTTTAAATGGGTGACTTATATGGTGTATTATACATATCTCAATACAGCTATTATTTTTAAAAAATTGAAACAAAAGAGAAATCAGTTGAAGTGAGAAATTAAACCCAGAAGTGACTGGGAATAAAGTAAATTCCTGGAACTTTCAGAATCGTGGGGAGGAATCTAGATTTACCCCAGGACATAAAATATGAGTTTTAAGAAAATCTTATCGGACTGGCCGAGTGACACGTTGGTTAGGAATTGGCTTGAGATGCCAGCTCTGAGCAGCAGGGCCCCCGTTCGGATCCCACATGCAGGCCAGTGACAGTGCACTCTCTATAGCTAAGATGGTGAACAACAGCTCAACCTGGGGCTGAGTTGCCATGAGTCGCCGGCGATGGTGTAAGCTGCAGTGGGGCTGGCCGGCAGCTGGGGAGAACTGGCATGAGCTGCCAAGAGCTGCCGTGAGCGGCTGTCCAATGGCCAGTGAGCAACTGCCTCAGCCTGGAAGAGCGCAATGATAATACCAACATGGGCCAGTGAAGCGACGTCCTCCACAACTAGACTGAAGAACAAAAGGACAGCAACTTGTCTGTTCTCCTTCCCCGATTCCCAAATAAAATCTTAAAAAAAAAATATCTTATCTAGCTTTTATGGGAAGAGCAACCTCTGTACACATTAGGATTACATTCTTGTTGGTGGGTATATGAGGGAACTGGCATGCTCATGCCCTGTTGGTTGGTGTATGGGTATATTGGTGCAATGTGTCAAAATGTTAGACATACATACCCTTTTTTGCAGCACATCCACTCCAAAGGATGAATGCATAAAGAAGTTCATCAGAGCATGTTTTGTAATACTGAAAATTGGAGATACTCTCTGTCCAATTACAAGCAAAGT
Organism: Hipposideros armiger; assembly: GCF_001890085.2. NCBI lineage: Eukaryota > Metazoa > Chordata > Mammalia > Chiroptera > Hipposideridae > Hipposideros > Hipposideros armiger. The sequence goes on along the minus strand of NW_017731544.1, from coordinate 2,218,184 downwards.
TTCTTAATACTAACCAACTCAGTACCATTTTTCTAATAAATATTTTGTAACACTCCCTTTACCATTCTGAAGTGAAAGTCAAAGAAACCTACAACAAAATATACTGAACTGTACTATGAAAGAGAAATAAAAGTAATTTGTAACAAAATAATATGTATTTCAATAGGTAAATTCTTTAGACACAAAACATACTCTAGGGGGCAGTACCACCCAGTTAAGAACTCATTATCTACAGCAAGCTGGTTAAATAATTTATGATATAGCCAAACAAAGGAATGCTATAAATCTAGATTCATTAACAGATCGTTGAATCAAAAAGCAGGTTGTAAAACAGCATTGCATAGGTAGTTTTATTTATGTAAATAAGTAGAAAAAAGTCTGAAAAGATGCTCACTAGGATGTTGATGGTTTGACAGGAATTATGAGATTTGACAGGATTTTTGCTATTTTAATGTATTTATATATTTGAATTTTCTTGCCTATGTATATAATTTGCAAGCCCCAAGGGGAGACTCACAGATCCCTCGGGTTCTGGAGTGAGGCTATGTCATCGGCAGTGGAGATTTATTTACCTTTGGTGGAAGAGACCCTGGCCCTTCCCAGGCAGCTTCCAAAGATGGTGGATGTACTCGACTGAGGGCCATCACCTGAACCTTAGGTGATGGTCGTAGCCAAGTAATACTGCTAGGCAGGAGGGTGGTGGTCATGCGCTACAAGGGCATTCACATTTCTGGCAGTTTCCACAGAAACAAGTTGCGGTACCTGGTCTTCTTCCACAAACACACGAACACCACCAGCTCGTTCTGTGAGCCCTGCCATGTTAGGGCCCCTACCACTTCATGGCCCCTATCTGCATATGTTGGCAGAACCATGAGAGGCATTTTGCTGCTCAAGACCAAGGGAAGCTCGGCAGCCCTGGGCTGCCTCAAGGTATTTGATGGGATCCTGCCCCTACCTACCCCCATGAGAAGAAAAAGCAGATGGTGATTTTTACTGCCCTCAAGGTTGTGTCTGAAGACTACTTGTAAGTTGCCTACCTGGGAAGCCTAGCTCACAAGGTTATGTGAAAGTACAGGTGTTGACAGACGTCCTGGAGGAAAAGGCCAAGATCCATTACAGGAAGAAGCAGCAGCTCATGATGCTGCAGAAACAGGCTGAGAAGAATGTGTAGAAGACAACTAACTGACAAATACCAAGAGGTCCTCAAAACCCATGGACTCCTGGTTTGAGTCCAATAAAGGCTGGATTTCTCATGCTTGACCTGGCCCTCCCTTCTTCTAGACCTAAAGGAGGCAGTCCCAATGTCCAAGTGCCACAGACAGCCACTTAAGAGTGGCCCTGAAAAGCAGCAGTGAGGGGAATGCTTCTATGTAGGCAGGGCTTTGGCTATTGCATCTGGCCATTTACTTTGTGTAGAAAGTTATGGGCACTGGCAAACGCTTGTCTGCTTGGTCGGTCAGGAGAGAGCAAGATGGGGGATAAAGAGGTCTAGGAAAGGAGCATTTGGATGAATCTGTAAAAGTGGACATCAAGAAATGTTAAGGTCTTTGTTTCACAAGTTAATGCACAACAGATGGCATCCATCACAGAAGAGGCACTAAACAATGAGAAGGACCAATGACTTGTCCATATAATGTCAGCTAGTCTCTGCCATTGGCTACACCAGTGTTAGTCCAATAGGCCTGTGATACAAATGGGGACAGGAATGGAGGTTATACACAGAACAAATAGCATGGGATCCACTTACCAAGGCTTATTTATCTACTGGCATTGTCAAATAGCCAAACTGCCAGCAAAAGAGACCAATACTTGGCCCCCAATATGGCACCAACCTTTGGTAGACCTACTAGCTATTTGGTTGCAAATTGTTTACACTGGACTCACTCCATCTGGAAGTAGTATCAGTCTATCTCGATTGTAATTCAAACATATTCCAACTTGGACCTCCTGCCTGAAAGGTCTTAGTCAGCACCACTAAGGGTTTAAAGTGTTTGATCCACTGACCCGGGAGTTGGTGCAGCAGTGGGCACATGACCATGGGACCCACTGATCCTTTCATGTCCCACCCCACCTAGACAAACTGGTAGACTGATAGAGCATGGAAAGGACCTGTTAAAGATTCAGCTGAGGTGCTAGGATGCAAAGGAGACCTTGTGAGGAGGGGCACCATCCTTTAGGACTCAGGTACACGCTAAATTGATATTCATTATATGGTACAGGGTCCTTCACAGAGAGAAGAGCTGAGTCCAGTAGCTGAAGGGTGGTGGTAGGAGTATCCCTGTGTACTGATTCCCAATGATCTACTTGGGGAATTTTACCCTTCTTTCCCCAGAGGTTACAGGTTTTGGCTACTAGAGGGGAATTGCTTCCACTAGGAGACACAGTACAAGTCCCATTAAATCCCAGCTGCCGCCTGGTCATTTCAGGCTCCTCATCCCAAGAAAGAAACAGGCAAGGATAGTTGACCATGATCTTTAGCAAAGTAGCTGTTACACAGTAGGGGCAGGAAAGAATATGTGGGGTACCCAGGTAACCCACTTGGGTGTCTTGGTTTTCACTTGCCCAATTTGGATAATACATAGACAAGTGCAGCAGCCACAGTTTGCGAAGGACCTGGTGATGCAGGGCTCAGGCCCCTCAGTGAAGAGGATCTGGGTCATTGCACTAAGCTACCTAGACCAGAAGAGGATGAGGGGAATCTAGAATGGGCAGCAGAGGAAGGATATGGTCAGTTTCAACTATAGCCCCAAGAGCAGCTTCAAGGACTATACATTTCTAGTTGCTCCAGGAAAAGGGACCCAAAGTAATTGTTTTTTTTGTTTTGTTTTGTTTTTTAAGCTGAGCCATCCTGCCACCTGTTGGCAGCTCAGTGGCTGCTCAGCTCGGGCCAGGAATCGAACCGCTGTTGCTCAGAGCTCAAACTCTTGAGCGAGTTCTTAACCAACTGAGCCACTTGGCCGGCCCCCAAAATAATTTTGGAATGGCTGCTCCTAGACCTGGGTGGACAGCCGTGGATATCATAGTGCACTGTGGCGATCTCCACACGCAGGACTGAAGCAGTCATTCCTCCAGCTGCTGAAAGTGTTGGGGGCTGACAGTTTTCAAGTGAATCCTTCTCCAGAGCTTCCCCTTGGCTCATGAGGGCCACCTTACCTTTCTGCATTCAGCCAGACTGATTGTCCTTGAGGTAGCATCAAGTCTTCAGAGCTCCCTGTGGGAATGGCTGAGGCCTTCGGTGGACTGCATCACAGTTCAGCTTCTTCCTCTGCCCAGTCCTGCTTCCTTTACTCTTCCCACAGCACTCCCCAGTGAAATTTCTGGACCCCAAGCTTCATCTCAAAGTGCATTTCCCAGGGAACTCAATCTGTGATAAGTTCCCTTCCCTGTGTGTCTTATACCTGTTAGGACCTTTCATATTTTAAGTTTAAAAAAAAAATCAAAATTGCTTAAATAAGGAAGGGGATACATTGGCTTCCATAACTGGGCAGGTATCAGGGTTGATTTGATTCAGTGGCTTAATGATGTCAAGGATCCAATTTTGCTCCATTTCTCTGTTGTCTTCCACAGAAGCAGTATTATACTAAAGCTAGCTTTGTTCACAGTGACGGTAGCTGCAGAAATTCCAAAGTTTATATTCTCAACCTTCACCTCCCAAATGGAAAGAGAGCAGTCTTTTAGTAGCTGCGTTTGAAAAATAAGGAAAAATCTTTCAGAGTTACCAGCTCTTCAAGTTTCACTGACACAAGCTGGCCAGTCTGAGTTTCCTAAACCACTCACTGTGGCAAGAGGTATGGGATTACCTTGAATGGTTTAAAACAATCAAAGTTCATTCCTGGAATTAGTGGTATGTTTTGAGCCTTGCCTTCCACATCCACATGGATTCTACACAAGTGGGAGGGAGAGAAAGGATTTTGTGGAGACAAACTATTAGTTTGCCAGGGCTGCCAAAGTACCACAGACTGGGTGATAAAACAAGAGAAATCTATTTTCTCACAGTTCTGGGGGCTAGAAGTCTGAGATCAAGGTACTGGCAGGGTTGTTTCTTCTGAGGCCTCTCTCCTTGGCTTGTAGAAGGCCACCTTTTCCTTCTGCTTTCAAATGGTCTTCCCTCTGTTGCGCACATATCTGTGTCCTAATCTCCTCATGTTATAAGGACACCAGTCATATTGGATTAGGGCCTACCCTAAAGACCTTATTTGACCTTAATCACCTTTTTAAAGGTCTTATCTCCAAATACAATTACCGTATTTTGCCATGTATAATGCGCACTTTTTGGGCCAAATTTGTGAAGGAAAAATAAGGATACGCATAATTCCGTATCTATATAAATGTTTTTAATTCTTTTATTTATGCTTATAAGCTAAAAGTGTAACTCTAGAAATCACTAAAGATATCCATATGCAAAATAATACCCTGGAATACGATAATTGGTTTTGTTGAACTTATGACGAACTTTCAAAGACGAAGAGCTTTTGGCCTTCTATTACATGATGTGTAAATATCGTAAACTTGTTCCCAGTATATAAAACTTCTTGTACCTTGTATCTCTTCTTGTGTTTTGTAATTATTTGTTAAATAAAATGTCTTGTGCCATAATTTGTTAAAAAATAAATGCTAAAATTCCTTCATAATACAAAAAACAAGTATCTAAATGTAAACAAGTAAAAATTTGAATTAAAAAATTAAAACGAAAGATTTTTTCCCCCTGAAAGTTTAGCCAAAAAAACGTGTGTACACATTATACACCAGAGTACATTATACAAGGCAAAATACGGTACATTCTGAGGTATGGGTGGTTAGGACTTCAATGCGTGAACTTTTGGAGGGTGGGGGAGACACAGTTCAGCCCATAACACAAACTCAACATCAGCATCAGTTACATACTAAAATTATGTTTATATGCTTGACTGTTGTACTAAGTTGTAAATTCTTTAAGGGCAAGCACAATATCTTATTTATCTCTATACCACCAGTGCCTAGCACAGAGTGTGGTACACAGTAGGCAGTTAATACAAGATAACGACTGCTTCTTGAGGACTGTAAAGAGTTCTCTGTATTTGGCAAGTATGAGGTCACTGGTGACTTTTTCCAGTAGTTTCAATGGCATGGTAGTGACATAAGTCTAATTGCAGTGGGTTTAAGAATGAATAGATAGATTTGACAATACAAAAATTAAAGCCTTCTTATAACAGAAAACACCATAAGCAAAGTCAAAAGATAACTGTGAAAAAAAAAAGTACCTACATATACAGAACACCATGAGTTAAGAGCTCTAACATAAAAGGGATCCTATAAAAAGATCAGAAAAAGATGTAGACAAAAACTTAATATAAAAACATATGAAGGCTATGTATGAACAGCCCAAAAATACATATATGAAAAGAAGTTGAATCCCACTAGGGAAACACTAATTAAAATAACAGTGAGATAGCATTTAATGCAAATTACACTAACAAAAATTTAAAATTCATGCTTCAGTCTTTTTGTTTGTTTGTTTTCATGCTTCAGTCTTGACAAGAGATGAAGAAATAGACGTTCTTCTACCTTTTAATTGGAGTGTAAACCACAATAATTTTAGAGGTAATCTGCCAATGTGTCAACTCTTCTCTCCTAAAGTCATTTATAGAGTCATACAACTGAAAATCTAGACATAGCTGAATCAAATCTATCTAAATGTTATCATTAGAATCTAGTTTCTTTGTTTGTCTTAGTTCTTTCTCTGATGGAAGTCATTTTCAATAAAGGTTTCTCTTCATGAAGAGAGCTTACATCCTTACAGCAAGTCCAGCAGAGAACAGAAGTCCATGATCTAATTCTTATTGGCCTGAATTGAGTCATGTGCCCATCCTTGAACTATGGAACATTATAACTAGTGGGAGATTATACTCTTACTGACCAAATATAGAAACCAGTGGAGGAGTCATACCATTCGTAACCCCACAGATTAAGAGAAAAGGGGAACTAATTCATCTAAACAAAACTGAGGCACTGTTACCTAGTAAAAGAGGAGATGGATGCTGGGTGGCAAAACAAAACAAAACAAAACAATACATAACATCTACAGGCAGTATCTATTAAAATAAAAAATGTACATATCTTTTGTCTCAACAATCTCACTTTAAGGATTCAGCTCTATAGAAAAAAATTACACAATTTAAAAAAGACATAAGAATACTTATTTCAGCATTGTTTATAATGGTACAAAATCTGGACAAATCTGCATTCATCAATAAAGGAACGGCTTAAAAATTATGGTACATTAATACTATATAATATTGTGCAACTAATTAAAAGAATGAACTAGCTAAGAGTATCGATGATAAACTGATGAGTAAGAAAAAGAAAGTTGCAGAAAAATATATGTGGTGTGATTCATTATTTGTAAAAATAAAAATCAAAACCTCCATTTATGTGTTTCTATAACCATTGGAAAAAGTATGGACAGAAACATCAATCTTTTAACATTAGTTTTTATCTAAGATTGGGATGGGGAGGAGAAAACTATATTTTTCTTTATATAATTCTGAATATACTTTGTATACTTCTGTTATGTGAATGGCTAAAATTAATGCTTATTACCTTTTGAAAAAAGAGAACAGAAAGTGAAATGAGGAAGCAGTCTTAAAATGTAAACTATTTTTAGATTTGGAGAGAAGAGAGAGAAATTAATTTCCAATAAAGAGATAGAAAATATTGAAGACATCATAATCCATGGAGCGGTCCCTGAAGGGATGGAGGGGACCTGTTTCAGAGCAGAGTCCCAGCTGTACCACGGCTGTGATGGCTTCGCTATTCCACAGGGAAATGCAAATAAACAAATGGAGTAGTTAATAAATTTTAGTTTTTTTGGGTTGCAAATGCATTTCTTTTAGGAAATCATGGTGATAAGAGATGGGAGGACTGTAAAAGTTTATACTGTTATTTGTCAAGACCAAAAAGCCATCACTATGTCAGTTCCCAAACTGTTAGAAGTGTTAATGGTCCACGAATCCCAAAGTATGGAAGAAACAGATCTCCAGCCCAAATAGAAAGCTAAGTCTTAAGTGAGAGAAGAGTTAATGGTTCCTTGGTGATGAAAGAAAACAAGTGTGTGGGTATAGACATTACAGACAGACTTTGTAGGTATAGAGAAATAAGTTGAGGAAGTTATTTCCTATAAAGACTGTGGTAAGATCTTTTGCTGGGTTCAGGGTTGAAGGGCTCAGCAGGAGTGATTGTGAAGTTGAGACTTGAGAGGAGCAGTAAAAATGTGGAAGAGGTGCTGTAGGGAATGGGAGACCAATCTGAGAGAGAGAAAGAAAGTCTTCAAGTTCAGAATAATATCTATATAGTTGACTCTTGAACAACCCGGGGCCCCCACACAGCTGAAATCCTGTGTATAATTTTTGACTCCCCTCCAAGCTTAACTACTATTAGCCTACAGCTGACCGGAAGCCTTACCGATAACATAAAACAGCCAGTTGGCACACATTTTGTATGTTACATGTATTATATACTGTATTCTCAAAGTAAGCTAGAGAAAAGAAAATGTTATTAAGAAAATCATAAGAGAAAATACATTTACAGTACTGTGTATATTACTGAAAAAAATCTGCATATAAGTGGACCTGTGCAGTTCAAACCTGTGTTGTTCAAGGGTCAACTGTATTTTGTTCAGATGTGCTCTGTTATGAAACTGTCCTTGGTCCCTTTTATAGCCTCTTCCTCATTTGACATACCCTGCCCTGACCCAGCACTTTGTTTTTATTCCTTTTATGGCATTTATATTCTTCCTTAGTTTGTTTTTGTACTTATCTGTACCCACTAAGCTCTCTCTGAAACACTATTCATTCATTTATAACCACTTCATAGCACCTCCCAGATAGTAAAACCCAATTGATTATTGCTGAAATAAATTTAATTCCGCATAGAAAATAACTGTATAATAATCAGTGTCATCCCGATTAAAATGCTTCACAGTTGTGAAAACAGAAATAAACCATTGGCTTTAATTCCTGTAAGTTAACTTTTCTTAATATTAATAGCATGCATTTTTCATTCCTTACAAAGACATTGTATATTTGGTTGTTTTGTTTGTAAGAGTCTTAAAAACTATACACCTTTTGAATTCATATACTTCTGCTACAAAAATGCCACAGAGATCATTAAAATAAAAACTTCTACTACAAGATATGGAAACTGAGGACCAGAAAAATTAGGTGATTTGTTCAAACTGCAAAAGTCTTAAGTGACAGAGTCCATATTAGAACCACTTGATCCAGTGTCTTTATACCATGATTCCCATCTTAGTTTGAATTTTATTTTGTATTCAATTCATATTTAATAATAGCCGTTATCTCTGATAAAGCTCTGTCAAAATCAGTACTGATAATCCTTCATTTGTAAAGATGCCACTATAGGTTTCTGTTGCTCGGTGACAGGTTTGATATTTTAAGTGTTGGGTAAATTGCAACATGCCAATTGGGAATTCATTTGAATGTTGTTTTATGATGCGTATCATTTGTGGGTTTTTTTTTTAATGGTTATAGGCAAATCTAAAATGTTGATGGTGATGGTTGGTATATCCATCTTTACTCCTACATATTATAGTTCATTTTTTTGTGTGAATAGCAGACTACTTAATTTATTTCTATAGTTCATTTTTAAATTTATCTTTATCATTATATTTTATTTATAATAAAATTTATCATTTTTATTAACTCTGTATCTCTATTATAAAAAATATTGAAACAACAGAGAGAAAAACAAATTTTCATCATGCAAACATAATTAGGAGGATGCTGTACATACAGAAATATATACGGTCTTTTCCCTGGGGAGGCAAGAGATGGGCTGTTACAAACCACCACCCTCTTTTCTAATTGTATATGAAAATAGAAACCATTAGCACATTAGCATTAAGAGCATTTTTCTCTTAAAACATCTTCACATAATACCTAGGAGGCCAACCATAAAATAGTGAAAAATTTATGATCTGCCAGTGACTAAATATACCAAAAGATTCTTATTGTTTAGCTTTGCTGAAACAGAATACTATTATTTCCAATTTAAAAATTATAGTTTGCTATTTGACAAATGTTATCATTTGACCTTTAAATTTTAAGAGAGAACAATTTTCCCCCAAACAAATAGATTTTTATATAAAATGCACTCGGAACAATGTTCCAACAGAAGTCTCTATCTGGAGTTACACTAGTAGAGGTCAGGTTCCCTAGGGTGAAAGCTAGCCATGTGTCTAGAACACAGCTACACCCTTATTGTGTTGGATAGCTCCTAACAGTGCTTTTGATCTGGTTATATCGTACAATTCTTTGAACAAAGTTTTCAGAGATTGTCTTAGTCATCCTTTAAAACATTCCTTATAATGTACTATTTGCTCTGATAGTGACAGGAAAAGGCCCATTGTAAGAATTTAATTTCTTTTTTCCATCAGAAGAAAGCATTTTAACTCCTCTAGATCTTTGTTCCTTCAAATATCCCAAACCCATTTAATTAATGGCTATTTGATTCCCAAACGTCATATCAAAAACTATACATTGTAAAACTCCAAAGACTTTGAAGTAGAAAAGCAGGCTGCCATTCGTTTATTTCTTCAGTAATTATTTACCAAGTCCTTACTGAGTGACAGGCACTGAGCCAGCAGCTGTTGTTACCCAAGTGATAAGACATTCTCCCTGTGCTCGAAGTGTGAGACAGGCCGACACTGAGCAGACCAAATACCATGCACAGGATGAGGGTGCCAGAGAAGCAACCTCACAGTGCGGGGAGCCGGGGACACGGCAACCAGCTTCGTCTGGGCGAGTGTGGCAAAGAGGTGACCAGTTGGCGGGATATCGAGAAAGCGGGGAGGAAAGTCACCGTGGGCAGGGTTCAGCTTGGCTAGGAGAGAGCACCGCGCACAGAGAGGGAGGGAACAGACGACAGGAAAAGGTGCGAGGGGCAAGGCTGGCTGTGACTGAGACCTGGCTAAGCAAAGTCGGCGGGGCGGCCCGGGGCCGGACTTCATCCCTTGGGAGCTGTTAGCTGGACAATGGCCTGGGCTGGGGAACTGAAAGGACCACCCAGTAAAAGGGGTGGACCACGAGGGCAAGAGCAGTCAGGAGCTTGAAGAAATTGTCCAGAAGGGACAATATGAGTTTAAAGAGTCAGTGACTTTAAAAAAGTATGTAGAGGTATTACTGAGTTAAAAGATTTGACAACCCAACAGAGAAGCAATAAACAAGGGCACACACGTTCCATATCGCAGGCTCCGACAAATTCCTGAATAATCAATCATATGTGACTATCTAACCACCACTCGGGCATTTTTTTAAATGCCCACCAGGAGGGAAGAAAGAGGTGGGCTTACAAAAGTTACAGGCATTTCAATCTCCCCGCAGGATGTATTTCAGGTGGGCAACGCTGCTGGGTGAAAACTCAATCACCGCCAAACAACATATTAACACTCTCGTCAAAATCAGATTACCATAAAGATAGGATAGCAAGTGCTGCGCTAAGCCTCTCACGTCCAGGTCCATAAGAGCCTCCAGCATTGTCTTCAACCACTTAGCCCACCCGCCGCCAAACCAGCGACCACTCCAGCGTTACACGCACGGCGCAAGCGCACAGCCCACAGCGTGGGAGGAGGGCGGGGCAAGGAGAATGTTTCCCAGAAGCCCTCGCCACTCGTTGCCTTTCTCCCTCCCGCTCACTGGCCGCGTGACGTGACTCCGCCCGCCACGTTCCCCTGTCGCAAAAAGTGGTTTGCCAGCTCCCCCCTGCGGCCTCGTTGAGCTCTGCAGCTGTGCACGCAGGGCCAGAGCAAGGGAGTAGGGAGAGCGCGGCGGGTCTTGCCGCTGCCGTCGTCACCGTAGCGTGTCGACAGTGGCGGCGCGGCTGAGCGGAGCGGAGGGAGGGAGGGAGTGGAGGAGAAGGGAGGGAGGAGGCCAGACAAGGCGGGGGGAGGGGGAGCGGCGGTGGCGCAAGCCGCGCGGAGCAGCGCAGCCTGGGTCCGCTCTCTTCACTGCGGCCGCCTCCCGACCCGGCCGGTAGAGCCGGCGCCCCAGCGGCCCCCCCGGAACACCCCAAAGCAGCCGTAGGAGTCCTTGTTGGGCAACTTGGCGGTGGCGTGACGGGGACCCAGGGACCTGCAGTGGGGCCGCCGCCGGAGCAAGCGCCTCGACCTCGGCCTGAGGTAAACACGGGCCGACCTCAAGGGTGGATGGGCTTGCGCAGCTGTCGGGGCGAGATGGGGGTTACAGGCCGGCGCAGAGCGGAGGAGCGGGCCCGGGCGACGGGAGGGCGGACAAAGTTTCGGAATCTTGCGCGGCCCAGGCGGCGTTCTGCGCTTGGAGGAAAGTTGGAGTCGCCTTTCCGGGCGGGGGCAGCTGGGGCGGAGAGAGTCCCCCTCTCCTCTCGCTACCCTGCGAGGGAGGCCTCGCTCTGGCCGCCGCCGCCTCACTGTCGGCACCCTGTCCCATTTCCTCCTTGTGGCCTACCCGCCTCCCGCCGCCTCCGCGGGCGAATCCTGTCCCCGCCCGGGTGCGGGGTCGGGAGTGGGGGTTTTGAGGAAGGAGGCGCCGCCACCGAGTCCTCACACATACACCCCCTCCCTGCAGTGGAAACGTGCCCTGCTGGGCTTCCGGGAGCTCCCCGACCCCTGTGTCCGCGCTACTTGGGAGACTTTGCTTTTGTCAGTTGCGTCCAAGCCCGCTTGTGAAACCAAACTTTACTACGCCGTGACCTCGCACAAAGTGCGCGAATGGGGAAGAGCCGGCGCTTGCTTCTAAGCATCAGCGTCTCTCCGATGCCCTGAATTTCAAACTCTTCTCCCACCCCCAGTTTTTAAACCTGTTTCCTGACCTGACAACAAAAGGGCCAGGAGTCCTAAACTTAGCTTAATCAGATACCTCCCCTGAGACCTAGGCATTTTGAACCATTCGAGGCATTCAGATTGCTGGTGGTCTTGCCTATGCACACATTTTGAAAAATTGTTTTAAAACTAAATGCCTGATTTAGAGTAGTTGATTAAAACATTCACAGATTCAAGTATTGAATTTTAACATAGTTGCATATATTTCTGTAACGTATTACATACCGTGTCTACGAGTTGAGCGTTTTTCATTCATTTTGGATTACATTGGAACATGTTTATCATGCAGTGAGCTATTTAAACAAAATGGGTCAAAAAGTTTTAAATATGCTTTGGCTAGGACATGTTGATAGTAAAATTTCCCAGTTTGGGCATTTTCACTGAATTTTCGAAAAAGCATAATGTATTTTTGTTGTTTTAAAAGTTAATTCATGCATATGACTACTTAGCTTAGTAGCAGAATATTGAAGGCAAAACAGTCTTAAGTAACTGGTTTTTTTTGTACTTGTAATTGCATTAAAATTTTGATATGTAATCAAGTCTCTTTCCAGACCATTACTTTCTTTTTTTTGTTTCTTTGGCAGTTAGCTTCATCGTCTCATTTTTTTTTTTGCTATTTAAGAACTGCAGTAAAAAGTCTGTGGGACTTCTGTTTTTGTTACTGATGTTTTAACTTACTGGGCAGAAGAAATGAAATTCTGAAATTGTCTTTGAATTGTTTTGTTTTATCTTATATCAAATATAATCTAAATTTACTTTATTATCCTTTTTGCCTGAGAATTTGAGTACATTTTGAGATTTTGGTGGGGCAAAATTGGATATTTACTTAACTTAAGGGTACTCATGCTGTAAAGACATTCTTCAGTATGTTAAGGGAGAAGAAAACTGTAGAAGAAAAGGAAAAATTATTCCTAAATATTCTGCCTGAAATGTCAGGAAAAAAAATTTAAGGGGAATTTTTTTCTATGTCTTTCGGTGGTGGTAATGGGGTCCATGGGTTAAGACTGAAACTCTTCAGGGGTCACTCACTTCCCCATCATCTTTTGGTCACTAACTAGTGCTTAGGCAATTTTCTTGAAAAGCTGTGCTGTTAATTAGCAGAGATAGGATGAATCAGTACTGTTACATGATGTTGATTCATCAGTAGCATCTTTTAGTAATAAAGTGTGCAATATTATACTACTCATCAACTTAATACTGAACTTTTAGGTACATCAGTGTGAGTCGTAAAACCCAACCAAAGAGAGTGGCAGGCACAAATAATAAAAAGTCAGCCCTGGAATAATTCATTGTAATTTCCTTTTAGCAAGCTCTCCTATCCTCTGTCCTTGTCTTCTAGTGATGTAAATTGGATCTTGACTTACTTTGCCCAGTGAAATAAAGAAGCCTAAAACCTAAATTCTTAATTATATCCTCTGTCCCAAAGAATAAATTAATAGCCCTGCACCTTATCTTGCATCTGAATGGTGATAACTGTTAGTAGCACTGAATAAAGCCCAGAGTTAAAATACCCGGTATCATTCTGTTGCTATTCCCAAGACTCACTCATCTTTGCATTCGTTTTTTAAAGCTGTGGCCTTAATTCCTAGTACTTAGGCACAGAAAAGTTCAATATAAAATGTGAAAACAACACCATCCTCTCTCACTTGCAAAATAGCTTCCTAAAAACTCTCACTATGACCTTTGTTCACCTGTAGTCTTCAACACTTAACAGCCAGAGTGATCCTGTTAAAATTTGTCAGATCATGTCACTTCTCAAGTGGCTTCTTATAGTAAAATCCATAGTCCTTACTATGTTCTACCAGGCTCTGAGTGTTTTGGCCTCTACTTTCTCTCTGACTTCATTACCTCCCTCTTTCTCCAGCCACACTTCTCTCCCACTGAAGTTTTCTCTGACTACTCTGTATAAAACAGCAGGCCCTCTTCCTAACCCTTTTTAGTCAGATATTTCTCCATAGCATTTATCACTTTCCAACACACTGTATAATTTACTAGCAAGTTGATTGTATTTCCTCATCACTCTAAGTTCTGTGAGAATAGGGTTTGTCAGTTTTGGTATTGTTTTGTCCCCAAACACCTGAACAATGTGTGATACGTAGCAGATATTAATATATATTTAGTGGATTAACATGCTTTCAGCTGGAAACATTTTTAAAACATTAAAAATAGTAATTGGGGTTTGAAACTTTAGACTGTGCAAGTCTCAGTCTTTTGCATAAACTACTAAGTTACTTAAATCCATGCATTATGTTTAGTTCAGGGGTCCACATTTTTAAAGAAGAGTGTGACAGAATATGACCTTGAAACAGATTTGTCAGAATATAGAAGGAACTAATGCTTAGCTAAGAGTGGTATAACTATTTTACTGTTTAAAATGTCATTTAGAAGCCAAATTAGACTTAATTTTGATAGTTCCGGAAGGCAGAACTAGTATTGTGGTGATGTGTATTGAAAGGTAGGGAGGAGAGGCAATAAGAGTGGATGTGGGAAAATTAGTTAAGGCTTTGCAGTAGTAGTACAGAAGAGATGAGAAGAGCTTAAATTAGGATGAGAAATATGGAGATGGGCAACAGTGAATGGGGATTTGGGATCAGTAGGCCTCAGGTGATGGATTGAAGGTGAGAAAAATTTCAAAGATGACTTCTGAGTTAACAGCTGAATTGATGATGGTACCAAATAAGGATCGTGATTTTTTTGATTCTGACATCAGATTTGAAGTACCTTTGGAACTTTCAGGTGGAAATTTCTGTAAGCAATTAAAGATACAGTTCTAAAATTCAGAGTAGCAGTATAGAAATAGAAATTTGGAGTCACGTAGGTAGTTGAAACTATTAGGGTGAAATTACTTAGGGAAGGGAATATAACTTGGAAAAAAGAGACACTAGAATGGAATTATAATGGTCTCTAACATAAAATATATACATATATATATATATATATATATATATATATATTGCTGGAGGAATATGAGATCCCAAAGAATACTGTGAAAGTCAGAGAAGTAGGAGATGAGAAACCAAAGGAAAAGCGTATAGGCGTACCTCAGTTTATTGTGCTTCACAATTACATTTTTTACAAATTGAAGGAAAGACCCTCCACCAGCAAAAAGATTATGACTCGCTTTATTGCTGTGGTCTGGAACTGAAACCACAGTATCTCTGAGGCGTGTCTGCATTTCAAGGGGAGAGTAACCAGTAGGGTCAAGTGTTGTTGAGAGTTAAGGAAGGTTAAGAGCTAAAGATTTTTTTCTTTGAATTTAACAACATGGAACTCATTGGCCTTTTGAACAAGCAGGATAGTAAGCTGCCCCCCCCCCAACTGTTGGTCCTGTAATTGCTTAACTAAATTTAAAAGTACTGAGATAAAAGATTAAGAACTTATACATCCACATTATGGAAGAGACCTACTATTTATGAAATATTTATTGTGTGCCAACTGCTCTGTTCCAGACATTTTACATACATTTTTATTTGATCTTTTCAGTAGCCTTGCAATGTTGAGTATATCGTTCCATTTTACAGAATGAGGCTCTAAAGACCTTAAATGACTTCCTAAGAATCTGTACCTAAGTCCATCTGACTCTTTGGTCTTTAGTTATCATCATATTAGTTGACCTCCCAAACTCCAGACCAATGCTGTCTAGTAGTAGACCTTTCTATGGTGATGGAAGTGTTCTGTATCTGTACTGCCCAATACAGTAGCTGACAGCAACAGGTGGCTGGCTGTTGAGCACTTGAAATATGACCGAGGAACAGAATAGTGGTTACTGTATTGGACAGTGCCGATATATCAATAGAACAAAAGTCACTAAGAATTCCATAAATAATAAAGCAGTCTTTTCTTATACAGTAGTACCCCTTATCCACGGTTTTGCTTCCTGCGGTTTCAATTGGTCAACTGTGGTTCAAAAATAGTAAGTGGAAAATTCCAGAAGTAAACAATTCATAAATTTTGAATCTCACGCCGTTCCTCTGTCTGCCTAGGACAGGACATGAATCATCCCAGCATATTCACTCTGTATATGCTACCTGCATGTTAGTCACTTAATAGCGTTTTGGTTATCAGATCAGTCACAGTATTGCAGTGCTTGTATTCAAGTAATCCTTATTTTATTTAATAATGGCCCCAAAGTGCAAGAGTAGTGATGCTGGCAATTTGGATATGCCAAAGAATATGGCAAAGAAAAGCCATAAAGGGCTTCCTTTAAGTGAAAATGTGAAAGTTCTCAATGTAAGGAAAAAAATTGTATGCTAAGGTGTACAGTAAGAACTGATCTACCTGTGAAGGAAAGAAATTCATCCTACTTTGCTGAGAGACCACATTCACATAACTTTTATTACAGTGTGTGTGTGTGTATATATATATATATATATATATTTTTTTTTTTTTTTTTTTTTTTTTTTAGCTGAGCCATCCTGCCACCTGTTGGCAGCTCAGCGGCAACTCAGCTCGGGCTGGACTTGAACCGCTGTTGCTCAGAGCTCAAACACTTGAGTGAGCTCTTAACCAACTGAGCCACTCAGCCAGCCCTTATAGTATATTCTTATAATTCTTTATTAATCAATTATGCCTAATTTTAAAATCAAACTTTATCATAGGTATATATGAATAGGAAAAAAACATATATATATATATATATATATATATATATATATATTAGTTCTATACTATTCATGGTCTCAGGCATCCACTGTAGAATCTTGGAACATGTACCCTGCGGATAAGGGATGACTATAATAACAAGAAGTGGAAACACATATTCTTGTTTTGAAGAGTACTGTTTTGCTTATATGCTACTTTTAGGTGTTATAAGTGAATATTGTAGGTAACTTTTAACAATCTCAAACTTTCAGAAAAGTTCCAGGTGTAATACAAAAAACTTTTCCCCTGGAACCATTTGAGAGTAAGTTGCAGACACCATCCTGCTTAAGTCCCAGGTACAAGTACAAAAAACTGTCCCATCCCAACCATTTGAGAGTAAGTTGCAGATGCATTTGGACAAGAACTTTCTGTTACAAAAACTATATCAAAATCAGGACATTAAAATTGCTGTATTACTACCACCTAACCCTCAGGTTTCATTCAAGTTTTGCCAGATTCCACAATAATTTCCTTTGCAAAAAAAAAAAAAAAGATCCAGTTCAGAATTCTGTGTTGCCTTTAATTATAATGTCTTTTTATACTCCTTCAACCTAGAAAAATCCCTCAGTCTTTTCTTGATGTTGATGACCTTAACAACTTTAAAATATTACAGGTTAATTTTGTTGTAAAATGTTTCTCAATTTGGGTTTGCCTGATATTTCCTTATGGTTGGATTCAGATTGTGTATTTTTTTGGCAGGATTTTTATAGTAATAATGCTGTTTTCTCATTGTATCCTATCAGATGATATACAGTTTCTATTTGTAACATTACTGATGATAGGTACTTTGATCACTTAATTAAGATGAAGTCTCCCTAGCTTCTTTTTATTTTTTTAAATTTTTATTTTTTTATTAAATTTATTGGAGGTGACATTGGTTAATAAAATTATAAAGGTTTCAAGTGTACAGTTCTGTAATACATCATCTGTATGTTGCATTGTATGTTCACCACCCAAAGTCAAATCTCCTTCAGCCACCATATATTTTACCGCCTTTACCCTTTTCTACCTCTCATCCTCCCACCTTTCCCTCTGGTAACCACTAAACTGTTTATGTCTGTGAGTTTTGCTTGTTTTGTTCGTTCGTTGCTTTCAGTTTTATAGCCTACATATGAGTGAAATCATGGTTCTCGACTTTTTCCATCTCACTTATTTTGCTTGGCATTATATTTTCAAGATTCATCCATGTTTTTGCAAATGGCAAAATGAGTAATATAATAAAATATTCCATTGTATATATGTACCACATCTTTATCCGATCTATCAAAGGACACTTCGGTTATTTCCATGTCTTGGCAACCATGAATAATACTTCAATGAACATAGGGGTACATATGTCTTTATGGATAAATGTTTTCAGATTTTTTGTGTATATACCCAGAAGAGGGATTTCAGGGTCATATGTTAATGCTATTCTTAATTTTCTTTAAAGTTTTTTTCTCCCTCTTAGTAATTAATAAGTATGGGGAATTATTTTGAGACTCTATAAATCCATTCCTTATCAAACTTCCCATTTATTCTCAAATTGTCCCGGCTTTGGCCAGCAAAAGCCCTTTCAAGCTAGTTTCTATGGAAGGGGATCAGTGTTGGGGAATTGGGGAAGGGGAACAGCTAAGTTGTCTTCAATCTTAGTTGTGGAGGGCGCAGATAGCTCAACTAACTTGTTTTGAGCACTTCCTTACTTTTTGACACAAGAAAATGTTCCAGGCTCACCTGTACTTTTCCTGCCACAGCCTGGAATCAAACACTTCTTCTAGGAGTGTTTTTTTTTTCTTTTTCTTTGTTTTTTGTTTTTGTTTGTTTCGTTTTGTTTGTTTTTGTGGAGAAAGGTATTTAGAAACAAAGATTTGGATGATACATACATTGGGTTGTCAGAAAAGTCATGATGCATTTTTTCTATGTTTTTTGTTGCAAAAATGCGTCATGACTTTTCCGACAACCCAATATATATGTATATAGAAAAACATGAGTTGGTACCAATTTCAATACACAGTGTTTAAAGTTTTCTTCTTTTCCAAATTTATAACTCCCTTCTCTTACAAGGAGAAACCTGGCTCCCATTATCCTTAATGTATTTACTTATATGATCAATCCTCTGTTTGTAGCTATTTTCCATTGCCACTGCTGCTCCCTCCTGTGAGTTGCTTAACATTTTCACTCAACTTAGGCTCTGACACCTTGTGCCAGGATGCATGCCTGACTTCAGACTTCTCATACCTCATGCTGAGGATCTCACCATTCTGCCTGAGTTCCAGTACCTCACGCTGGGCTCCCTCACCATCCTCATTATGGACAGCTCGCTAACCAACTTGGGCTCTCTAACACTTGCAGGCAGAATAGCAGCATTTACAGACATGTTCTTTTAAAGATTATACTAATTTTTATAAAAGATTATTGTTATATCAAAATTTTTAGTGAAAATTGGTGATGAAATATGTCTTGAATTTTTTATCATTTAAACCCCCTTGAGATTCACATCTATTAGTGATAAGACTAATCTTCTGCCTATTCTCCCTTTTATCCTTAGAGTTCTCAGACATACTTTTAGGGGAGTCTTTGTAATGCATTCTTGACAATAATATAAAAATTAGTTTACTTTTTGTATATAGGCTTTGGAGTTAATCACACCTGGCTTTGAATTCTGGTTGTCCCATATGCTGATTGTCACCTTTTATAGGTGACTTAATCAGTGTCCCAATTTCCTCACCTATTTTAACTAAGTAACGTTTACCTAATTCCAATGGTTAATAGCAGCTAACTCTATGTTTCATATCCTTAAGTTAGCTCTGTTTAAGTGAGTGATTTTCAAGCCTTTTTAATGCAGTGTTCTAGTGTTCAATGTTGGTGATGTTTTAGTTTTTAAAATGTCCTGTTGTGTGCTTTTTTGAGGATTCAATGTGCAAATTAATGCCAGCATATTTAGTCATTGCCTGATATAAAGTAGGCACTCTCCCTACCCATAATCCTGTGGTTTAGGTTTGTTGATACCTATGTGCCTATTTGGTCTGGGGATGAAACATGGTCTTTGCTCTTGGAGAGCTTAGTTCTAATCAGGCCTTCTTTATTATTGTTCCCCAATGTTCTTTCTGTTTTCTCCTAACTTGTTTTCCATACTTTCCTCTCTTCCCCCACTTTGTGCTGTTGCATTATCTTCAAAACCCCCAATTGAAGCATCTTTGAAGCCACTCTCAAAATTGATAAATGGAAGAAAGGGGGACTTTTCCTTAGTGATTCTCTGTTTCTTACAAAACACAATTTAAGTCCTACCTTGGACTTAAACGTTAAGTCCCTTTCCATTCTGGTTCATAATTATGTTTTTGCCCTTATCTCCTGTTGCTGTCCTAAATGAATTCATACCGACTAAAACCTGAAAAAATGCCTGTACCTCATATTTGGTACTTAGCATATACTCTCTTGTTGTTCATCTGTATCCTATTATTTCTCCACCTCTACTTTTTGTACTAGGAAGTGGTATAGTATCTTAATATGCCTTGTATTCCAATGCCAGGCTCAATATCCTGACCACAGTAGTAGTTTAGCAGCTTAAAGTAAATAAAAACAGAAATGTAAACATTAAAGAGAGCAGCCACAGCCACCACACTACTTTGAAAATTCTCTAGGATAAGTGAAATAGCTTACAAATCATACATAATCTGTTAACATAAATATAACTGCTACACATTTTGTATGTCTAGATGGCCTGTCAAGAAAATTGTTTCTTTAAACTGTTCTAATTGGGAGTAAAATATTAATAACTTAAAAAATTTGTAAGCTATCATTCACCTGAAAACCTTATCGTAGAAAAGGCTTCAAATAGGACAGCTTTAGTGCATTAGGCCATATTCTTTAGGAACTGTTGTACACGTCCAGATACTTAGACATCAGCATATGAGTAAGTAATACAATGGAGATGCATGAAACAATATGAGGTGTGAAAAGGCTTCAAATAGGACAGCTTTAGTGCATTAGGCCGTATTCTTTAGGAACTGTTGTACACGTCCAAATACTTAGACATCAGCATATGAGTAATACAATGGAGATGCATGAAACAATATGAGGTGTGATCAACAAATACGGTGATTGTTGCTGCTGAGTGCCATCCAACAGAAAGCCAGGGACCTTCAATATGGGAAGTGGTGCATCGAACCCTAGTAACGGTGACAAGTTTCAACTTGTTCGGTGCAGTTCGGCGTAAGCTATGGTTGAGAGAAGGTGTGTTTTAAAGTGTGCCGTAAATCATGGATCATGAACAACACATTAACATGAAATGGGCAAATGGTTTCATCCTCATCATGACAATGCTCTGTATCACACATTGCTTCTGATATGGCAATTTCTGTCAAATAAAAACATTACAGTGTGTCCTCATCCACCTTATTCACCGGATCTGGCACTGTGCAACTTCTGGCTCTTCCCCAAAGTCAAAATGACCATGAAAGGAAAACGTTTTGAATTGATTCGGGACATTGAGGCAGTCACGACAGCGCAACTAAAGACACTCATGAAAGAGGACTTCCAGAACTGCTTCAGAAAATGGGAAGAATGATGAGATAAGTGTGTTTGAAGTGAGGGGGAGTATTTTGAGGGAGATTAATGGCAATGTGTCTTTACTGCAATAATTTTTTTTATTTAAACATTCACCATATTTTTTTATCATACCTCATGTTCACAGGCTATATCTCCACAGGTTATAGATGTATTGTTTGTCAGACCTTTCAGTGCTATAGAAATGCAGGAAGGAGATAGAAAATTCAAATACCTTCTTTCCTTTCAATCTCATCTTTGGTGATATAATTTGGGTGGTCACTGTGTTAGTGATAGTATAGAACCTTTGGAAAGACTGGAGACTGTAAAGTTATCAGTCAAAAAGTACCTTTGTTGGGCCGGCCGAGTGGCGCGATGGTTAAGAACTGACTTGGGACGCCAGAGGACCCCGGTTTGGATCCCACATATGAGGGCCAGTGACACTGCCCTCTACAGCTAAGATGCTGAACAACAGCTCAACCTGGAG
>NW_017731544.1:2158483-2195671 GCF_001890085.2 Hipposideros armiger | reverse complement strand
AAAAAAAAAAAAAAAAAAAAAAAAAAAAAAAAAAGAATGCACACTCTGTCCACTGAGCCACCCAGGCGGCAGCTCAGCTCATGGTGCTGAGTTCAGTCTTTCGTTGCGGGCAGGCGTAGTAGCCCACCATCCCATGCGGGAGTTGAACAGGCAATCTTGTTGTTAGGAGCACGTGCTCTCACCAGCTGAGCCATCCTGCCAACAGCGTTGGCAGCTCAGTGGCAGCTCAGCTTGAGTGCAGCTCACTGGCCCATGTGGAAATCGAACCGGCAACCCTGTTGGTCAGAGCTCACACTCTTAAGCAAACTCTTAACCAACTGAGCCACTCGGCCGGCCCCAGAATCAGGATTTAGAATGGTTCTATCACCCCCAAAAAACTCACTCATGCTCTCTTTTTAATCAAACCTTACCCTAACCCAGACAACCACTGATAATAGTTCTTCATCACTACAGCTTTGACCTTTTGAGAATGTCATATGAATGTAATTGAGTAGTATGGAACTTTCTTTGATACTGGCTTCTTTTATTCGGTAGTATATTGCTTTTTAAATTCATCCAAGTTGTTGAGTGAAAACACTAGTCCATTCCTTTTTATGGCTGAATGGTATTCCATTGTATGGATGAGTACCATAGGTTTTAAAATTTTTTTATTGTAGTTGACATTATTTTCAAGTGTATAACATAGTGATTAGGCATTTATATACCTTACGTTGTGATCACTCTAGTAACTGTCACGCCATAGTTATTACTGTATTACGGACTATAATTCCCTATGCAGTACATTATACCCCCATGTAACTGTCAGTTTGTATTACCATAGTTTGTTTATTTTTATGAAATCCAGTATAGCAATTTGTTGTTTTCTTGTACTGTCTTCATCTGGTTTTGGTATGGTAATGCTGGACTCATAAAGTGAGTTCAAAAGTATTTATCTTCCATTTTTTGGAAGAGATTGTGTTGAACTCATGTTATTTCTTCTTTAAGTGTTTAGTAAAATTCACCAGGGAAATTATCTGGGCCTGGAGATTTTTTTTTTTTTTGAAAACTTTTTAAGTACAAATTCAATTTCTTTAAATAGCACTAGGGCTGTTCAATGCTAGTCTATCTACTTAATCAGTCTTGCTAGAGGTTTACATTTTATTGATCTGTTCAAAGAAAGAGCTTTTGGTTTTATTGATTTTTCTCTATTTTTCTGTTTAATTTCATTGAATTTTGCTCTCTTTATTTCCTTCCTTCTGTCTGCTTTGTATATATTTTGCTTTTTCTAGTTTCTTAAGGTAGACGTTTAGATCAGTGGTTCTCAACCTGTGGGTCGCCTAAGACCATCGGAAAACAAAAAGATATTTATATTACGATTCATAACAGTAGCAAAATTACAGTTATAGAGTAGCAATATGGATGGAGTATGGTTGAGGGTCACCACAACATGAGGAACTGTATTAAGGGGTTGCAGCATTAGGAAGGTTGAGAACCACTGGTTTAGATCATTGATTTGAAACCTCTTCTGATTTAAGCTCTTTAATGCTATAATGCTTTCACTGTACCTCACATATTTTAACTACTGATATATTTGGGATTAGGTTTGCCATTTTATTTTCTGTTTGTTCCTTCTGTTTTTATTCTTCTGTAACCTCTTTCTTTGGGTTATTTGAACATTTTTTAGGATTCCATTTAAATTTATTGTT
Source organism: Hipposideros armiger (assembly GCF_001890085.2). Lineage (NCBI taxonomy): Eukaryota > Metazoa > Chordata > Mammalia > Chiroptera > Hipposideridae > Hipposideros > Hipposideros armiger. The sequence goes on along the minus strand of NW_017731544.1, from coordinate 2,193,986 downwards.
TTTTGCCTATATATACATTTTTAGTGGTTGCTCTAGGGATTGTAATATATAATTCTTATATATTATACTTATAGTTTCATAGTCTTCTTAGAGTCAGTATTTTATGACTTCAAATGAAATGTAGAAAAACTTTACCACCATGTAGGTCTTTTCCCTTACCCCATTATGTTGTGATTATATGGCACTAATCTTTTTTTTTTTTTTCATTTTCAGTTTATTCCCATAAGAATCCTACAATAGGAAGTTCCTTTTTAGAGAAGAAGAAACCAAAAGCTCTTTTTTTTTTTTTTTTTTTAGGGTTAGTGTTAGGGTTCTATTAATAAGCTTTTAAAAAATATTTTCTCTGCTGTTCAGATTGGATTCTTCACGTTCACTGACTTTCCATTCTGCTGTTGAGTCTGTTCAGTGTATTTTCTATTTGGTGGTTCTTTATATCATCTGTTTCTTTGCTGTGATTTTCTAGCTTTCCATTTGTTTCAGGACTATTTGCTCTTATTGGAGCATTTTTGTACCTGCTTTAAAAATCTTTGTCAGGTAATTCACCCAGTGCTCTAATAATTGTGTCATCTTGGTTTTGGTTCTATTGGTTATATTTTCCCACATGAGTTTGAGATTTTCCTTGTTCTCTCTATGCCAAGTAATTTTGGGTTGTGTTTTGAACACTATGTCATAAAACTTAGTGTCTTTTTTAAATGCTGTGTAGAATGTTGATATTTTTGTTCTAGCAGGCAGTTGAGTTTAGTCCACGGTTCCAACCAGCTTTCTGTAGGTTGTAGTTTTAATCTTAGTTCTGTTTTTAAAAGTTTTGCAGTACTATTTGGATTTTTTTTCATATGAACACTACCCAGTAGCCAATCTGTGACCTGTAAGGGGGTTTATCCTATATTTTAGTGTTTAGAGTCTATGGTATGCTGCTATGGTTAAATTTATGCATGTGAAGCTCAGGGTGAGCTAGAAGTTCATAAACAATTTATAGGTTATTTTTCTCAAGCTCTTTTCTGTTATATCCATGGTATTTTCTAGACTTCTGGGCCCTCCCTTTTCTGTCTTTTAGCTAGAAAGCTTGGCCTTCATTTACTCCACTATGGTGTATACTTTCCACAGTTGGCACCTGGAGCCCAGTGATATGAAAACAGGAGAAAAATAAATGCGATTAGGCCCGAGTTCCTTCAGTCAGCGAGGATGGCTCCTCTCCCTCAGAGCTTTAGACTGCTGCTGGCCCTGATGCTGCCACTGTTGTAGCTATCACCACTACAGGATTGCTTGGGAAAAGGGACATGGGGAATGAAGAACAGAGAAAAAAAAAAATAGAGACAGATTTCCCTCACTTTTTTATGAGCATTAGGAGACCCCTTTCCCACTCCTAGGACCAACCTAGAGAGTTTTTCCTAGAGCTCTTGCTCTCTGTTGTTACCAATGGCCACTTTCTAGGTTTCAGGTTCCATTAAACCCAAACTAAGGGTAAAACTGGATGGGAAAAAATAGAAACTCACTGCCAGTTTGATAATATATCAGATTCTGGGCTCTTCCCCAATCCACCTGCTATTATTTACTTTCAGATTTTCAGTTAGCTGCTTCATTTATTCTGTCTGGGTTTTATAGTTTGAGTGAGAGTAACAGGGTGGAATGTGCTTACTCTGTCTTACCCAGAACTCCCCAGTCTCACTTATTTTCTACTTTAGAATGTAATGGCAACTTTAAATCTTCTTATTTCACAGTTAAATATGGCTTGTCAATTATATTCTAGCATTTTTTTCAACATATATGTGATCCTGCCATGTGTAAGATGATGTTGAGATGATGCTACATTAAATGTAGAAGGAAAAAGGAAAATTAATTTCTTTTCGAGCATAGTTTTCATGAACTCTAATTTTCCATAATTATATTACATTTAAAAAACTTTTTTTATTTTCAATTTAATCCCTGTTTTCTCCCTGAGGATTTCTGGCTTGCCTTTCACTTTGGAAATGTTTTATCCTTTATTTTAACCTTTTAAAAATAATTTGTTTCAATAATGACGTTACTGGTCATCATGGAGTTCAGTATGAGGTGACATGCTTTATTGTTAGTGGACTCTTGGCACTCGCTATTGCAGACACCGTAACAAGAATTTTAAAGATCTCCTGAAGCGTGTGAAGCTGATTTTATTGTAAGACCTGTAATTGTGGGTGACTTCATCTTCCTTATTTTCCATTTATGTGGTGAGCAACAAGATAAGAGGATTATTTGTACGTCAGTGAATGATGATTGGAAAACAAGCAAGCCTTTTTCTGAATTGGTCCGAAATGAAGTAATTGAATATGAAAGATACCTAGAAATTGCTGTTATCGATCAGCTGCTGACAAGCAACCAAATCACTGATAATCTTTTAAAAAACTGAACTATTGTATAAAGTATTTCCACGGACTGACATGAAATAGTAACTGAAAGCAGAGTATGTGTCTTAGTCTGTTTGAGCTGCTATAAGAAAGTACTGCAGGGCTGGCCCAGTGGCTCAGTTGGTTAAGAGCGTGAGCTCTGAGTAACAGGGTCGCCAGTTCGATTCGCACATGGGCCAGTGAATTGTGCCCCATCTGAGCTGCTGAGTTGACGACTGGTGGCTGGATGGCTCAGTGGTTATAGTGTATGTTCTTAGCAACAAGGTTTCGGGTTTGACTCCCATGTGGGATGATGGGCTACGCTCACCTGCAGCTAAGATTGAAAGACAACAACTTGGCTGTTTGCCTTCCCGGATTCCCCAATAATATCTTAAAAAAAAGAAAGTACTGCAAATTGGGTGGCTTATAAAAATAAATCATACCAAGCATATTCTCTGATCACAAGGGTTTGAAATTGTATATTAACTGCAAAAAAGACAGCAGGAAAAACAACATACTTTAAACAATTTAAACAACATACTTTTAAAGAACAACTAGGTCAAAGATGAAATAAGAGGAGGGATCAAAAGATACATAAAAACAAATGAGAATGAAAATTCATCCTACCAAAACTATTGGGATGCAGCAAAAACAGTAATAAGAGGGAAATTTATATCATTACAGGCCTATCTCAAGAAAGAAGAAAAATACCAGATAACCTCACATTACAACTTAAAGAACTAGAAAAAGAAGAACAAGTGAAACTCAGAGTCAGCAGAAGGAAGGAAATAATAAAAATCAGAGCAGAACTAAAGGAAAAAGACAATAGAAAAAAATGAATGCAACAAAGGAAATACCATCACCATTAGAGGTTAGGATTTCAACATATGAAGGGGGGGTATAAATATTCAGACCCTAGTGGCATGTAAATGATTCCATGAAAACAAAAATTGAAAGTCGTCTGAGCTTGATATCCATTTCAGTTTTACTATTGATTGTTATAAAGTTGGATGTAATTGAAACTTGGTAGTAAAAATTTTGTTGCTGGTTTTATAAATAGATACCTAATTTACTGTTTCTCCATTATCCTCATTAAGAATTTTTTTTATTTTTTTAAAAGATTTTATTGAGGAATTGGGGGAGGGGAACAGTGTTGGGGAATCGGGGAAGGGGAACAGACAAGTTGCTGTCTTCTTGTTTTTCAGTCTAGTTGTGGAGGATGTCGCTTCACTGGCCCATGTTGGTATTATCATTGCACTCTTCCTAGGTGAGGCAGATCAGTCGCCAACCTCTGGATCGCCGCTCATGACGGCACTTGGCAGCTCACACCGGCTGCCGGCCACTCATGGTAGCTTACAGCAGCCCACTGCAGCTCCACTGCAGCCTACGCCCTCACCAGCGACTCATGGCAGCCCAGCTCCAGGTCAAGCTGTTGTTCACCAACTTAGCTGTAGAGGGCAGTGTCTCTGGCCCTCATGTGAGATCCAAACTAGGGCCCTGCTGCTCAGAGCTGGCGTCCCAAGCTAGCTCTTAACCAATGCGCCACTCGGCTGGCCCAAGAATTTTATTTTTTAACTGAAAAATGTGATGTGGAAAAAATCTGTAACTACTGTGATCATGCATAGAGAGAAATCGGTGTGTTGAAGGGACACATTATTAAAAACCTATGTTATTTTTTTTAATTCACGGTGTTCAGTTAGATGATTACTATACTGAAATAATTGTGTGAAAACATACTGTTTCATAAAATTTGAAGAACGAGAAGAGATACTTTAAGTCTGGAAAGCTTCTTCTGGGCATAAGCCTTTTATGATGTGGAGTCAGGCTCGGTGTATCTTTTCTATTTACCTAATGGTCATTTCCATAGAGGAAGTCTAAAATGGCCAGAGCATCAGCTGACCTTTATGCTCTAATTTGCATGTATCCTTCTTTTGTTTTGAAAATTAAAATCCTATCATGTTAAAATTGACAATCCAGTTTTTAGTCCTTTAAAGATGTAAATGGGCTCAGTTGATTAAGAGCTTGCGCAAGAGTGTGAGCTCTGAGCAACAGCGGTTCGATGCCCAGCCTGAGTTGAGTTGCCGCTGAGCTGCCAACAGGTATAGCAGGATGGCTCAGCTAAAAAAAAATAAAAAAATAAAAAAAAGATGCAAATGCATGGTCAGGGGGCTAAAAAAATACATTTTTAATCCATTTGTTCTCAGTTGGAAAGCCTTTTTTTACAAAAACATATGTTGAAAAAATTTGGTTCTCGTGTGCTTCTGTAATATCCTTTTCTTACCTCCATTACTGCACCTGCTGTACTGTAATGTAATTGTTGATTTTTGTTTTTGTCAGATGTGTCAGTGCTTAAGGCCTAGTGGTACCTAGAAAATTGTGAGAACTGACTAAATATTTATTGAATGAATAAATAAATTAGAGACAGGGTGTAGAAATGTAGAGAGTCTGGTGTGGGGCCTATTTGAAAAAAGAAAAAAGTGATGACTTGTTAAGGATACTTAAGATCTTGGGGTGACTGGTTAGCTCAGTTGGTTAGAGCGCAGTGCTCATAACACCAAGGTTGCCGGTTTGATCCCCACGCCCTCCACAACTAGCTTGAAACTACTATTTGACTTGGAGCTGACACTGTTCCCCAATTTAAAAAAAATGATACTTAAGATATTCAGTTCAGGAAATAATTTAAATTCTAGTAGTTGTTGAATTTTGGGGATGTTTAAAATTGTTTTGTGTATCTTTTTCTAAATTGCCTTCTTAGGTGATAAAACCAGCCTACTCGTTGGGATAGATGTTTTCTAATTCTCCTTACTTTGTTTTAAATTGTTTTTTTCCTGTATGCTGAATCTTGTGCATCTCCCTCACTGAATGTTTTCCTTATTGTTGGCCTTCAGTATTTATGTGTGTCTTCATGTCTGAAGGCATACAGTTACTCTGTCAAAATATCTTACATTCTATATAAATTGTTCTCACATCCAGCTGCCCTCTGAAATAAGTCATTCTTTATACTTTCCCTATTCTGTTTTCTTCTGAACCCAAGTTAAATATCAGGAGCAGCTGAGTGAAAATAAAGTGAAATGGGACTAATTTTTATAATTCCCTCCCCAGAAAAGTTTGATGGAAAACTGATTACGTGACTGCTCGACCTGAAGAATATTAAGGGTAAGAAGGCTTATGACTATTTGTATATTTACTAAACACTTTAAATGACTTTCTTAGCTACCACCTAGGATATTGTATTGGGTCGTCTAAAAAGTCTTGACGTATTTTGTCTGTTTTTCAAAGGTCATTTATTTATATAAAGAACAAAGATCAATCAGTGATATATTGCCCGTTTTGTTCGATAACCTTTTGCCATCTTTCAGTGAGCTTCATAATTCTTCATTCATAGAAGGACCTGTCTTTGTGAAAAACTGAACAAGGTGCTGATTTACAGCCTCATCTGAATTGAATGTTATACCATGCAAGGAGTTTTGAAAAGAGTGAAACAAGTAGAAGTCTGACGGTGCAAGGTCAGGCGAGTATGGTGGGTGTGGGAACACATCCCATCCAAGCTCCAATAATTTTTGACGGGTGATCAAACTTGTGTGTGGTCTCACGTTGTCGCGATGGAACACAACTCCTTTACAATTAACAAGTTCTGGACATTTCTGGATGATGGATTCGTTCAAACTGTCCAATTGCCGACAGTACACATTTGAATTGATTGGTTCCTTGGAGCTCGAAAAATATGACACCTTTAAAATTCCATCACACTGAGAGCATAACCTTTCTCTGATGAATGTCTGCTTTCGATGTCATTTGAGGTGACTCGTCACGTTGGGATCAAGACTGTTTGCGCACCACATTGTTGTAAACAACCCACTTCTCATCACCAGTTATCAGTCGCTTCAAAAAAACCGTTTTCCTCATGTTTAATGAGCATATTGCAGATGTTTATATGTGCCGTCAAATGAACTTAACTTTGAGTTCATGCGGAACCCAAATATCGAGCTTGCTTACGTATCCCAGCTTCTTCAGGTTGTCGTGAACATTTGAATGATGGATGTTCAGTGTCTCTGCAGTCTCTCGTGTCGTGTAACGTGGGTTTGACTCGATCAATGCCTTTATTTTGTCGTCATCAACCTCGGTGGGCCTCCGTGACCAAGGAGCGTTGTTGAGATCAAAATCACCAGCACAGAATTTCGTGAACCATCGTTGGTACTGACGTTCATGTAGAGCATTGTCACCATAAACTTTATGCAACTTTTCACAAGCTTGACATACGTTATTCCCTTTATGGAAGTAAAACAATAAAGTATGGCGAAAATGCATAGTTTGGTCTTCCATCTTCAACTTGTTATAAAATCTCCAAAACTCAACCAAATCGCTCAATTTTTTTTTTTAGAATGAAGCTAGAACTGTCAGCTGTCAAATGACATAGCAATAACATAGATGCGAATGACTCTAGTACTTCCAAAAATGAACTAGCGCCATCTGTTGTAAACATGCATCATGACTTTTCCGATGACCCAATAGTTACAGCTTCACTTAACCATGACCTTTTTTTCACTAGAGTTGCCACATGTTATAACCATTTAAGTGTTTCATCTCCTATAATTATATAAAGTAGAAAATAGGTTACAAAAATCCTAGGACTATTTACTTTCGAGTCCTAGATTTTGTGTCTTGGTTCAACATTTTTATTTGCAGATAAACCAGAGTCTTGATAAATATTGTAAGTGTAGAATGAAGAACTTATGTTTATACTATAAGATCTGTTTGAGAAACTATTTGACAATTTAAATTTTGTGAAACTTTACTCATAGCTTTTTCTATATGGATATTCTTTGAAATACAGGAGTTTTTTTGAATAATGAAAATCTATTCTTAGAGTCATACAGATTTATCATGATATATCTAAAATCCATTTGGGATGGGGAGTTTTTCATGTGTTTGTACATGTATGCTAGTTGTTGAGTACTTCTTTTGTGCTAAGCACTTTAAGTGGATTTTGTGATTATGTAGTTTAACCTTTATAATTGACTGAAGTGGTTACTACTGTTATCTCCCATTTTATAGATGAGGAAACAGGCTTTAAAGAGGTTACAGTCACACAACTAGTTGCAGACTCGTTGAGATTTGAACTCAGAGTTTATCTAAAACCTGTGCTAAAGGAACATCCCTGTCTGTATACTGAAGAGTACAGTATTAAAGCTCCAGTATCAAATATGTAGGTGAAGGATATTCTAAATAAAAACGTGTCAGAATAGCCAACTTGAAGCAAAGAAGTCTTACAAAATTGTTAAATGGTGGAAATCAGGTAAGGAAAAAAAAAACTTGGGAGTATTCTGCAAGGGATTAAAAAGTCAACAGTGACATAGCAGAAACAAGAGTCAGTTGATTTATGTAGCAAAGAAGCTGGAAAGGAAATAACTTCCAAGCTGAAGGAGTTATTTGCCTTAACCTTACTCTGAAGTAAACAAGTTGTAGGCAGTAGAGCATATATTCATGATAGTTTATTTAAGTCAGATTGATAAAATAAATGTAGATAAATCAACAAAATCACATACCCTTCAGGGGTATTTTAAAGGCAATGAAGGACTACAATGCAGAACCATTGACTCATATGTGTAATAAGTAGCTGCTGTGCCAGAGTACAGGTTAAATACAAAGGTGGATAGGTGCCTATACTTAAGAAAGCTTGAGAGGCCCTCTGTAATGAGACTGAACCACATCTCCAAATTAGGCAATCTTCTATAGTCTTTAATAGGGTTGGCAAACTTTTTCGGGCCAGACTGTAATTATTTTTAGGCTTTGCAGAGTATATGGTTTCTGTCACAGTTATTCAACTTGGTCATTGTAGCACAAAAGCAGCCATAGGCAATATGTAAAGGAATGAGCATGGCTGTGATTCAACAGAACTTTATTTATAAAAACAGTCAGTTTTTTTGACCATTGGTCTACAATAATGGATAGTATCCCTCCCTAGACATCAATAAAAAATAGCGTTGTTTATGGTTTCTCCAAGAGAAAATCACATTCTTATAAGTAGGATCAAATTTTTGAGTACGTAATTGGGAGGCACTTACTGGTTTTATTTAAGACTAGGGTTGTGATGGAAGACCCTGCATTAATAGTAATGGTTAACATTTGAATACTTACTATTGCTTGACAATGTGATAAAACATAGGTTTGCCTGACACCAGTGCTTCAGTCATTAATCATTGCAACACACCACTCAAGAGTACCTTTCTGAATGTCCCCTTTTTTAATTGATTTTTTTGGACACAGGATTGAATTTGGGGACTGGTTTATCTTGAATAGAAGGTTGGAAATAAAGGATAAAGAGGAATAGACTATGAGAGGTTCTGAGAGTTACTGTGAACGCTCTAAAGACCTTAGCCATACAAATCAATATAGTATTTAGCATCTTCATGAAGTGTGCCTTGTCCTTGGCTTAAGTGTTATCAACATAGTGACAGCTCTTACTTTTTCCCAATATCTCCTTCATTCAACCCTGGCTACCAATGTCATATCAGTGCTCTTCTACAGTAAGTAGAATCTGTAATGGCAGGATTGGGCTTGGGAGTGGGATGGGAAATAGAATTAAACTTCCTCATGGCCACCATATGTCCCTCTTCTTTCTTTGTACCCAAAGGATTTGATTGTAATCTTTTGACAAAATATTACTAGATTTGATCAATTAATCAGAAATGTTGATTTCTTTTTTTTTTTTCAGTCTTGTGTTTGCCTTTGTCTTTCACTTTTATTTAGGGCAAACAGCAATTTTATTACTTGTCCCAATTTTTCTGTTACTAAGAGTGGTAATAATAACAGCCATTTATTGCATGGAAATGGAGCTGGGATTTGAACATAGGTCTGTCAGACTCAACATTTGTAGTCATAACTACGATGTTGATATCTTTAGATATTGTGGGTTTGCTTGAAGGACAGTAGGAGGAAGCAAGAAGAGGAAGTTTGAAGCGAACTGGAAAGGAAAGGAGTTCTGTTTCATAGTAGATGGAAGGAAACAGACTTTGGAAGAGGAAAAAATGGGGATAAGGGAAGGACAGGAATTTTAAATGGAGCCAGCCAAAACTAAAAAGTTTAGTTTCTATTACCAGGAACCTCTGGTCCTTTCTTGGATTCCTTGAAGTGCCCTGGCAACTACTACAGTAGAAAATACATTGCTAATATCACCGCTATAACTTGAAGCAATTTTCTTTTATAGAGGGTGGTAGTTATATCCTAGAGCTGCACTGTCCAGTACAGTAACCAGTAGCCACATTGGACTACTTAATTAAAGCTTACATAAAAATTTAGTTCTTGGGCTGGCTGAGTGTGTGATGTTTGAGAGCTGGCTTGGGATGCCAGGGAGCCCCGGTTTGGATCCCACATGTGAGGGCCAGTGACACAGCCCTCCGCAGCTGAGGTGCTGAACAGTGGCTCAACCTGGAGCTGGGCTGCTGTGAGTCGCCTGCGACGGCGTGGGCTGCAGCCCCTGTGGCAGTGGGTTACCGTGGGCTGCTGTGTATGGCCAGCGGCCAGCGTGGGCGGCCGGCCATGGAGGCCAGTGACTGATCTGCCTCGCCTGGGAAGGGCACGATGATGGTGCCAACTTGGGCCAGTGAAGCGGCGTCCTCCGCAACTGGACTGAGGACCAAAAACGACAGCAACTTGTCTGTTCCCCTTCCCCAACTCCCCAGCGCTGTTCCCATCCCCCCAATTCCCCAATAAAAATCTTTAAAAAAAAAAATTAGTTCTTAACTTGCATTAGCTACATTTCAAGTGCTTGATAGAACAATTCCCTACTGGACAGCACTGTTTTGGAGAACTGAACTGTCTTATACATTGCTGTTACTTGAATGTACTGTAATGGCTGGCCTGGGACTCTCATGTCCATGCATTCCAGGGTTTGTGTGGGAAAATGAGTTTTAGGTTCCTGAAAGCTCTTTTGTATCAGTGCTTTTTTTCATTCCACATTCCAAAAGTTGATGGCTTTTATGATAAATAAAATTTTAAGATTAGGTCATTCATTCTTCCCAGACTGCCTTATGAACTTATTTGTAATAGTATTTTCAATACAAAACAGAGGCAATAGAAAAGGACAATGTGGAAGGTAGAAGTACTTTAAGATCATTATATTAGGGATAATAGACTTAAAAGATATTTTAGCTTGGAAAGGTAGAATTTGGGAAGAGACATTAAAGAGTGACATTTGTAAATTAAAATCATCTGAAAAATAAACGGAGTTTACTTAAAACCTAGAATGAATATCCATTCTTTGAAATTTATTTGAGGTAAACCAAAATTAAAAGAATTAGGTTTGGGCCTGCCCAGTGGCTCGGTTAAGAGTGTGAGCTCTGAGCACCAGTCACCGGTTTGATTCCCACATGGGCCAGTGAGCTGAGCCCAAGCTGAGCTGCCACTGAGCTACCAACAGGTGGCAGGATGGCTCAGCTGGTGAGAGCATGTGCTCCTAACAACAAGGTTGCTGGTTTGACTCCTGTATGGAATGGTGGGCTATTCCCATCTGCAACTAAGAATAAACATGGCACCTTGAGCTGAGCAGCCGTGAGCTACTGATGGGTGGCTGGATGGCGACTGGACTTGGAGCTGAGCTAGCTGCACCCTCCACAACTAAGATCGAAGGACAACAACTTGGCTGTTCCCCTTCCCCAATTCCCTAATAAAATCTTAAAAAAAAAAAAGGTTTGACTTATAATTAATTATGAGAACTTACTAGTAGAACAATAAGTAGTCTAGGTAGAATATGACTTATGATTATAGAGACATATATAGTTAATCGTGAAATTGGGTTATATCTAATTTTTCGGGAAACCCACAAGGAAGGATAGTCCTGGCCACCCATAGCTTATTTCTTAAGTCTTTTATTGACCATAAATTACTGGCTAAGACCATGAGTCTGTATTGTATTCCTATGTCCCTGTTACAACAAGTTGAAAGCAAAACTGGTATTAAAAACCCTGGATTCTTAGATTAAAAAGTACAGTGTAGGTAGAGAGAACAGATAAACATCAACAAGTTACAAATTGTTGAACTGAAACTTGTGACTTTCATCTAGTGAAATGCTAAGACCCCCGTCATTTTGAATGAATAAACTTGTAATGTGACATAATTGTTTTTAGGTATGGAAACAGTTAATGTGTTCTATGTTCCAGAAGAAGCACACAATTTGTAAATATTTAGAACAGAGTTTCTTAAGCCGATTTCTAACATATAAGACAAGTCAGTCTGTAACTTGATGGAAGTCTCTTAGCTTCTTGTGATAAACTATTACTTATGTATTTCATTGCATGAGTTAAAATAGAGAAGACACTATTTATTGTAAAATATAAGTTATAACATTAATATGTAAATACTGTAAGCTTAATATTCTTAAGGGAGGAAAAGTGAAAATAGCATAGATTTAACCATCCAATGGGACATAAATTATTTAGCTGCATGAAAGGATGCAGCTAAACTTCCTAGGTTTTCTGAAAACTTCCTAGGTTTTTAAAATACTGTTAATTTGCAAATTTACCATTTTATCACATTGAATTAACTCCAACTTAAATATTTTTTATTTTCAGGTATTTAGGATAATGGGGGAGAGGGTATAGTATGACTTTCCCCAAATAAAGAATTGCACTAGATTATAGATCATACAGGAGCACAGTCTGACTGTAAAATCAACTAAACTGGGAAGTTGTCTAAAGCAGTGTTTCTTAGGCTTTAACATACGTATAAATCATTTACAGACCTTGCTAAAATGCACATTATTCACTAGGTCTGGGGTGGTGCCTGAGGTATCCTACATTTATAACAAGTTCCCAGGTAATATTGATACTAGTAACTTAAGACTTTTAATATTTTTAAAGTAATCTTCTGTCTCAGCAATTCCATCGTTTCTAGTTGCTCACATCAGAATACTTCGGAATTATCCCGGACTCTTGCTGTCTAACACATACCTCACATTCGATCTTATCAGCAAATCCTTATGGCTGTATTTTTGAAAACACAACTGGAATCTGAACACTTGCTGCTAGTACTCTGGTACAAGCCACTGTCATGTTCCCTCTAGATTCTGCAGTAGTCTCCTTGCTGGCTGGCCCCAGCTCTTTCCTTTGCCTCCTCTGCTTAAAATCCCCTCCAGGCCCATCGCACTCAAAGAAGCAAATATATTTACCTTAGCCTGTACGGTGTTGCATGATTTTATGTTCTGTTATCTTTCTGTTCTCATCTATTACTTTTTCTCTCTTTCACTCTGTTCTAACCACATTTATCTCTTTTTGTTCCTTGAATACAACACACCAGACATACTCTGCCTTTGGACTCATATTTGCTGTTCTTTCTGCTTGGAATGAATTCCTCTAGATACTCACACAACTTTCCCTTCTTTCAGATTTCCGTTTCCCACCCACATTATCAGAACGGCGTTTCCTCAAGACTGTATGAAGTAACAGCTTCTCCACTTTCTCACTAGTTAGCTATACTAATAGTATGTTTTTTTAAATAATTGTATTGTCTTTTTTCAATAGCACTTACCAACATTTAACATACCAGATATTTTACTCTGTTTATTTTATCTTCCCCACTAGAATGTAAAGGCGTGAATTTCTGTCTTATTCAGTTCTATATTTAGGGCATTGCCTAATAGCATACCTGTAGCACTCAATAAATCTTTGAGTTAAAAAAAAAAATCCCACAAGAGGTCATTGGGCCTCTTTTTGAATATCTTCATTAATAAGTTATTCTACTTCCCTTCAGAACAGCCCATTCCATTTGAAGAGAACTGCTAACCTTCTCCTTAAGATTTCTGTTCTTCCATGCTAAACGTTCTTGCTACTCTACCTTTCTGCATATTATATGTTTTCCAGGGCTGTCACCATTTTAGTCATCTTCCCTGGACACTTATCATTTCTTTGTTTACCCCTAAAGAATAGTATTAGGACTAAATCAATGTTGTACAGGTAGGCTAAGTGAGAAATTTTCCTCTTGTTTTTGACATTCTGCTTTTATTAAAATAGGAACACTGTGATTGAATTAGCTTTTTTTTTTTTTTTAAGATTTTTATTGGGGAATTGGAAGATGGTAACAGCGCTGGGGAATTGGGGTAAGGGGAACAGACAAGTTGCTGTCGTTTTGTTCTTCAGTCTAGTTGTGGAGGATGTCGCTTCACTGGCCCAAGTTTGCACCATCATTGCGCTCTTCCTGGGCGAGGCAGATCAGTCGCCGGCTTCTGGGCAGCCACTCACAGCGGCTGCTGGCTATGGCAACCCACTGCTACAGGGGCTGCAGCCTCCGCCGTCACCAGTGACTCAAGGCAGCCCAGCTCCCGGTTGAGCTGTTGTTCAGCATCTTAGCTGTAGAGGGCAGTGTCACTGGCCCTCATATGTGGGATCCGAACCGGGGCCTCTGGTGTCCCAAGCCAGCTTTTAACCAATGCGCCACTCGGCCAGCCCAAATTAGCTTTTTTTTTTAGTCACTTTAGTCACTCATTTCAAATTTTTTAATCCAGTGAAACCTTTAAATCATTCTTACATGTGCTACTCTTTAAGTCTTCTACTTTACAGTTGAATTTTGAACCAAGGTCAGGCCTTTGCATTTCTCCTTATTTAACCTAATAGGGAATTTTCCTGGGCAGATAACCTTCAATATAGAAACTAGCATGTGTAAATTATTTAAGAAAATAATAGAAAAATTACTTCATATATATTGGAGAATGATAACTGATGAAATTAGTGATTTATTGTGCCTAGATATTTCAAAATGTATTTGAATAGTTCATTGCAATCACATGTCTTGCATCAATTCAAGAAAGAATTCTGAGTTGATTTAAAAAAACAATTTTACCTCATAAATTTGTTCTTCTTGACTAACAAATTAATTTCCTTTCCCACGTTTCTCATTTCCCTCTTGTAATCACCATTTTTCTAGTCCTCTAGGCCAGAATAATCTTTGATTCCTTCCCTGTACTTATTTAGTTACCAAATGTCAGAGATACTTCAGCTCTTTAGCTTTTCTATTTGCTTCGCAGCCAGTTACATTAGCTATGCAAATCTCCCAGCTTCTAATCTCTCTCCACTAGAATTCATTCTGTGCTTTGCTGGCAACTCATTCTTTTAAGAGATTCATTTATATCATTTTTTTTCATGTCAGTCTTTTTCAGGGGAATCTATAAGATTGAATTTAAACCTCTCAGTCAACCATTACCAATCCCTCTATAATTTAACCATACTTGATTTACATTGCTCTGTTTATTGTGTTATATTACCCCTCACTGTAATCTTTCAGATGTACTTCTTGGCATACATGCCCATCCCTCTTTAGTACACACACACACACACACACACACACACACACACACACACCTTTAACTTTCACGCACTCTTGTTCTTTATTGGCCTAGCTAAATGCTATTTTTTCCCTTCATGCTATGTTTTCCTTAAATGCCTTGAACTTCTCAACATACATAACCTATCTTCAGTGAAAAATCCAGTCCAAATTAATCTCTTTTTCTGAGCTCCAATTGTATTTATGTCTGACTACATAATTTTTTAGTTGTTGTTGTTGCTTAATACTTATATAAGGCTTTCCCTTTCAGTAAGACTGTGTACTTGATGGCAAGGAGTATAAAAGAGTACTGGATTATCCATAAAAGCTTGGCTTACACTGTGTTCTTTTACGTGTAAAATAACTTCTTACAATTCTGGGTGTTTATTTTTTATATGTTGGGAGATGGCAAACATAAAAAAGTCTATTATAATTCATCCTATAGGAAACCCCTTTTCAAGGAGACATGAAGAAGAAAACCGTATATACCCTAAGTGTGGGAGATCAGGAATATGAAGATATGGAAGGTAACTTTTCATTTATATAAAGCTTGTATGTTGAAAACAAAACTTAGCATTTCCAAACTATGTATTTGTATACATTTCAAAATATATGAGTTCTTTTGTTTTTCCTTATTTTTGTTCTTAAATTCCGAAATAAGCTGCCTAAATAAGTGTGAACATTTTTTTCCCTCCTCCCATGTTTTATTTTCAGTTTATCAAGGTTTTTGGTTTGTTGAGCTCCTTTTTCTTAAATTTTTGCTTCCTACTGGTTTGGGAATTACATACTTTTTCTGTTTTTGTTGTCTTTTGTTTTTCAAAGTAGTACTGATATTTTCCTCTGCTTCTAAAGTTAATATTTTAATCTTGACTGCCAACAGTAGAACCTTAAAACACTTTAACTCTTATCATCCTACTCTAGATTTATAGGTTATAGTTATCCATCATTTTGGTTCTTTTTTTTCAAGTGCCACAAATTAAATATTTGATACACAGTATTTGGGCAGGGGTGTCGTTCTTCGCCATTCCTTTTTTTCTTCCTGTAAAACCTTAAGAAGGCCTTTTAATGAAAAGTCTGTTGATAAACTCTAAGATTTAGTATTTATTTTATCTTCTTGAAAACTATTCAAAAATAGATATAGATATATAATTCTGGATTGATAGTCGATCTCTTTCCTCTTAGCACGTTAAAGATATTAAGCCATTCTCTGGTTTTCTTTCTTGCTGTCAAGAAATCTCTTTTCAACCTTAATTGTCATTCTCTTGTAGATGCCATGATTTTTCTCTCTCTTTTTTTTTTTTCAGCTGAGCCATCCTGCCACCTGTTGGCAGCTCAGGCCATGAATTGAACCGGCGACCCAGTTGCTCAGAGCTTGCACTCTTGAGTGAGCTCTTAACCAGCTGAGCCACTAGGCAGGCCTCCTCTTTTGCTTTTAATACCCTTGTTTCATCTTTGATGTTGTATAATTTTGCTACATTGTTTTTAGGCTTGAATTATTTTCACTTCTCCTGTTTAGCATACCTTGTGTGTCCTTTATCTGTTGGATCATTTTTGTTTTTTTATCATTTCCCAATCATTACTGCTTTATTGCCTCTCTTTTCTTCTTTTCTTCTGGACTTCAATTAATATATTAGCCTTTGTTCTGACCTCATTTCCCAATACCTCTTTCACAGGTTATATCTCCTTGTCTGTCTCTTTCTGTCTCTTATAGTCTAGGTAGTGTTCTCAAATCTCTCTTCCAGTTCATAAACATTTTTTTCTTCTGGATCTAATCTGCTGTTTAATCATTCTATATAGCATTTGAAAATTCTGATATTTGAAGCCAGTGTGTATCTCAATAAATTTATAATTTATAAATATATAAAATATAAATATAAAAATAAATCTAAATAAATTGTTTCTTACTCAAGGCAACTTATTTTCTTAGGTTTGGTAATGTTTGATTATGAATTCACGTTTGATAAATTTAATCTGTGGAATCCTGGGGACCTAAATTAGGGATAGCTTCCTCCAAAGGATTTTTTTTTTTTCCTCCTGGACCCAGGCTGGGACCACTTTAGCCCCATTTGAGGGTCTTGGCTTAACTGGGAGTCTTAAAAACAGTTTCCCTACCTGGAGTGGTCCTAAGGGTTAGTCTCCAGATCTGAACACTAGTATGGATGTTTGCTTCCAGGATGATTCCAGCTTTTCCATTTGCTTGGTGTATACTCTTCACATTTCAGCTCACCAATTCTTTATTTTTGTTTTATTTTATGTTGAATCTTGGAGTTTTATTTACTTTTGAGCCAGCAATGCATACTTTTGTATATTGATTACATTGCTGGTGGGTATTTAAATTAGTACAAACCATAAGGGTTATAATTGGGTATATGTATTCAAATTACAAGTGTACATGCATATTGATCTAGGAATTCCATTTTTTGGAATTTATCCTATAAATATACTACTATAAATGTGAAATGACCAAGTTTTTTACTGCTGCATTGTTATAATAGCCAAATGTTGAAAAAATGAGTGAATAGTCAAAAGATTAAAACAGAACAAAAATAATGTAGGCTATTGTGTATACTGTTCTAGCATTTGTTTGAAGGAGGTTTGAAAAAATATTAGGATTTTCTTGTCTATGCATTACAAAAATCTTTGGAAGAAAAAAGAGAAGAAACTTAACAGCTATTAAGTATTGGGTGGAACTGAATGAATGGGTTAGATAGGAATGGAATATTTGTCACTATAACCTTTTTTAACTTACAAATTTTTTAACCATGTGACTTATTTTAAAATTAAATTCATGAAAAATTCTTTGTACTTTCCCATTAAAAAAGATAAATTAGTAAATAAGATCTAATAACTTTGTAGAGAAAGGTTCTTTATAGTATCTAGTCCATGTTAGTGCAACAAATGTAAGTCATTTGGTCTGGAGAACTTGAAAGCATGTATGGCTTCTTTATTTTATAGGTGAAGAAAACAAAGATAATACTACTACCATGGATCTGTTGTACAATGAAGGTGACAGATGTCCAATATGTCTTAATTGCCTATTAGAGAAGGAAGTTGGTTTCCCAGAAAGCTGTAATCATGTCTTCTGCATGACCTGTATTCTTAAATGGGCAGAGGTGAGTTTGAGAATAAGTATTGAATATTATTGTATTTTAGTTCCCTACCATGATTTCATTCCACCTACTCTAAAGAGTTGATAACTGCCTTTCATAAATTATTTCACAGAAATATGTGTTCCCTTACTTTGGACAAATTCCCCTGTATTATTCAAATTATGTCAGTGTATTTCCTTCTGATTTTCTTTTATTCAACTTTTTGTTCTTTTATAAAAAATTTAAATACACGCCTTAAAAAAATTGGTAACCTATAGGACTAACAGATTAAGTATTTTTTTCTGGTAGAAATGCAGTAATTCATCTTCAGTGTACTTGACCTTCTTGGGATAATATCTGATTACCACTACTAATACCTTCTGTCTGCTTTGTGTTTTATATTTTTCAGAGAACTTTTACATAGATTATTTGATTTCTTCTTTATATCAGCCTTGTGGGATAACCAGAGCAGATATAATAGGGTCATTCCTTCCATTTTACAGATGAGGAACTTTGGATTTTGCATTCTATAACTTGGCTAAGGTTTCATAGCTTAAGAGGCAGAAATGAATTTAGAACTGCCTTTTCTAATTTCTGTTCTTAATTTAGTATGAACTAATTTCAGAGTTTGAGTTAGAGATATTACTGAATTTCTTCATAGATAGTAAATGATTAAGAAACAGGACATTTTGGACTTTAATGTATTATTGGGCCTACTTAAGTAGATCATGGTACTGGTACACTGAATATTCATTATAAGCCCCATTGTTATGAGTTGTGAAATAAAAATTGTCATATTAATTGGTCAGTGTGTAAATATTAGTAAAGGAGGTAAATTTCAAAAATATTTTTAACATTAGTTGCTTTCAAATTGTTTGATGTCCCTAAACACATTGGAATTAATCGCTTGTTACATAATTGGGGTTTTCAAGGTTCTGTGTTTACTTATATTTTCATTAATAGCATGGAAAGGAGAACATACCTGTATACTGACTATGGCTGAAGTTTGGGAGGAGGAAAAAAAGATTTGTACCCATTGAATTCATAAAAGTATAGTTGGAAACAGTTCTATCTGGATGAAAACCTAAACTGGTATTTGGCAAGAAGAGACTAAGGATAGGTGAAAATGTATTTGGAGGAAAAGTATTTTGAGTTTCATTTACCGTATTTGCCGGCGTATAAGACGACTGGGCGTATAAGACGACCCCCTAACATTTCCACTCAAAATACAGTTTGTTATATGGTCGGCTGTGTGCGATTTTGCGAGTGTGGTAAAATCGCATAACAGCAAAATTGCATAACAGCCGAGCATACACCCAGCAGCACTGCTGATGCCTGAACGGTATGTGGAATGAAGTGGACGGGCATCGGGAGGCCACTATGGCACGGGGCAAGCACTATGGGCAGTCTATCTGAAGTGTACCTGGCGTATAAGACGACCCCCCACTTGGAGGCATATTTTTCAGGGCCAAAAAATCGTCTTATATGCTGGCAAATACAGTAATTATTTAATATAATTATAAAGCTCTGTGTGTTTGCCAGACATATTTTTCTCTGTCACCCACCTAAAAATTTCATCTGTGATGAATTTAGTGCATTTTGGCTTGCTTTGTGATTATATATTTTTAAAATAGAGATTTTGTGTCCAGTAGAGAAGCAATATTGCTGGATGGGTAGAAGGCTTCAGTTCACTGCTTCTCATAAGATTATATTCAGCGACCACATAATGTAGTGAAGATCAGAAGCAACATAATATGAGTACGTGTTTTTCTCTGTGAAAATTAGAAATTATAAAATTGACATGATTCTCCATCCTCACACTCTACATACATCTTTCACACAACCATAAGCTTTATTATGGTGTACGTGTTCCAGGTTTCTCTAGGGTATGTATCTAGAAGTGCAACTACTAAGGTTGTACACTATGCACATATTCAACTACCAGATAGTGCTAACCTTATTGATGTTTTTAATTCTTGTTGAATATTTTTAAGTTGAAAATACTTGATAACATACATACTGTTGTAGCCAACACCTTTCTTACATGTAATATTTTCCTTCTTTTGTGTTACTCTTTTTGATATAAGCATTTTGTTGAAGCCATATTGCTTTTAAGAGAAGTACTACCTGTTGTACTATTGTAAATTGTGATGGGGGTGGGGTGGGGGTATTGTGGTATTGTTTAAACAAAAGTAACCTTGAAACTGGAGAATAAACAGAATATTCTAAATTATGTCATTGTCCCTAAAGGGGATAGTGGCCCCATTATTTAATCAGTTAAATAAACCATTAAGTAGAGCAGTAACAAGAGCACAATCTACTCATAAATTGTTCATTATAAATAATAAATGAAGACTGGTTAACAAAATCACTTAGGGTTTGAACTAAATTTTCAGTTTTCTCTTTGGTACGATAAAAATTAGATGTGTGTTGAAGTATATATGTGCTTTGACAAATAGAATCAGATTTCACATTCACTGGTTGTTGTTGTTTTCATGACTGTTAGTTATTAAGCTCTTTTATCTCATTTTCCTCAAACCCCACCTATTTTTAAAAAGAGGCAGTTACTTTGGATAGTCTTAACCAGCCAGGCCCTATGTTAAGGCTTTCTTACATATTCTTTCATTGAAATTACTATATCAATGTTTATTTGATATTTAAGGCAAGGATTCTGAACTCTAATTTGTTTCTAAATACCTCAAGGGATAACCTGAAATTAAAATATTTTTTAGAAGTGGATTCATAGTTTATTATTTTACTAGTGTTCACTTCTAGTAGGAAGATAGAAATCAAAGTGAGACTTACAGTGGTTGGAAATCTACATAGTAAGAAAACAATACAAAATGTATTTAGGATCATGTTCCAAGTCTTATGTATCTTTCAGAAATTGAGCTGAGCTGTCTGAAATTTGTATTTAAGGTTCACTGAAATATGATTCAGAATGGATATCAAGAACCAAAAAGAAGGACTCATTTACTTTCACCTTAATATTTTAGGCATTGAAGAAATTCTACTCTGTATGAAAACAAAGGTATATAGAAATCTACATTTATTTTGGACACATTTCTGAAATTTTTTATGCTCTTTAAGTATCTGTATCCAAAGTCAAAGTTAGTTGCAATCTCTTGAAGCTGTAAAATTTTGGTTCCTTGGTTATTTAAAACAAAAGTCATATAAGGACTTTAAAGTGATTAAGTAACTGAATTTAGTCTCTAGGTATTTCAAAGACTCCACCTTACCCAGGGCAAAAAGATTCAAGGAAATGGAACTTGTGGTGGTTTTCATAGCCCATAGCCTAATTGCCTGCCCTTGAGGACATTAGAACAAATTGAAGTTAAGCATGTTCACTGTCACTGTATTTGGTTTCAGGGAACTCATAATAGGTAAGCCGTTGGTTTATAAAATACTAATGATGATGTAGAAATAGAATACTGAACTAAACAAAGACACATTGACATTTAAGGAAACTTGAAATTTTTGTTAAAGCATCAATATTAGAGCTGAAAGTCTGAAACTAAACTAAAGAAGGCCTTTGAACTGATGAAATATGTCAAAAGCCATTACAATAAAGTTTATTAGCTATTCAGAAAGTTATTTATTTTACCTATACTGGGAGCAAAAACACAGTCTAAACACATTGAGAGTTTTTAACTTGCACACGTTTAACTTTGATCGTCTGATTTTGCACATTTTAAAGTACAGTCCTGTGCTGCACAATGATGTTTTGGTCAGTTACAGACCGTGTATGCGATGGAGGTCCCATCAGATTATAATGGAGCAGAAAATTCCTATTGCTTTGAAGTCACAGCCATCATAATGTCATAGAACAATGCATTACTCACATGTTTGTGGTGATGCTGGTGTAAACAAACCTGCATTGCCAGTCATAGAAGTATATCACTTACACTTATGCATGTAATACTTGATGACGATAAGATAAACGACAATGTTTATGATTTACTACTTTTTATTGTTATTTTAGAGAGTACTCTCTCTACCTATTAAAAAAGCTTGCTATAGAACAGTATGCTGTGTTACACCAGCAGCAGCCACATACATCTCATGTATACCTGGTCTGTTGAGTGTATCATTTTCTCTTGTGCTTGATTTAATCTGTTGTACAGTAAAAGGCTTTTAAAAAGCCTAGAAGCAATCGGCTGTACCATAGAGCCTAGGTGTGTAGTAGGCTCTACCATCTAGGTAAAAGTACACTTATGCCGTTCGCACAAGGATGCAGTCTTCTCATGATGAGATTGCCAATCGACGCATTTCTCAGAACATGTCCCCATTTAAGTTAAGCAGCGTGTGACTCTAGATAATTAGGCAAAGGCTAGAGAACTTTGCTGCATGGCTGTAGTAGTGACAGCTGATAGTAATTATGATTCCATATAGACAAGAAACTACCCCCTTCACTCACACGCGCGCGCGTTAAGAAAATAGGATTTATGATTTGGCAGATTGCTAAGGAGTGGTTAAAATTTTGGCCGTTAAAAGGTTAGTTTGAGAACTTGGAAACATTTCATGTTTGAAGTATTCAAGAGTTTTTACTCTATTTAAAGGGACATGCAATATATGTAATTGGGAGGTTCTTAATAGACACCGAAGTTCTTTTATCTTTTAAGTAATATATTTTTCTTTTAAGTAATTTTTGAAATGTGATTAACTTTGCTACTATAAGCAAATTATCCTCCCTCAACTTATTTTTCTCAGTATTCCATTTCATATCAAATGCTGACAGCTTCAGCTTGAGAAAGTAAGGTTAATGAAATCAAAATTGGACAGTTGGCAAAAAGGTATGCTTTCTCTCATGAGACTAGAAATGAGGAGTCTTACTATGGTGACATACAGTTCTTGAAGAAGCCAAACAACAATGTTCAATGCAGACAGGTGAGGGGTATATTTTTTAATTAATAATACATACCAAAAAACCAAAATATGACTAATTGACTTATATCTTAGCTACTGATGTATTTTATGTACATATGTTCCTTCATAAATCTACACATCATTTTGGTGATTAGACTACTTTTCAATAACGTAATTCAGCAAAGTTTTATTGTCTGGATTTTTTCAATCATTTTTTTCTTAAAATTTAAATTTTTCTTTATTCCTGAACTAAACCAAACCTCTGTTATGTAGTTCTCTGAGAATAATAATTTAAACAGACTTGTGGAGCACCACTTTTAGTCTTATCTTTATAAAGCATTGTCAAATGCATTATTTCATTTATTTATTACAACCTGTGCAATAGGTGATTCAGGGCTGTCTTCATCCTTAAAGTGAGTTAGAGAGGTTGCTGGTTCTGACTTCCAGAACTTGAATTTGTGACTTAATTTTTCCAAATCCTCCATTGTTTTAAACTTGTGGATTAGTCCTATGGTAAAACTTTGGTAGAACAAAGAATATTTTTACATTTTGAACACTCATTATCTAAAGCATATATGTAATAGATTTTCATTTGTTTATTTTTACCAGTTGGGTAAATTAATGTGTATTTCTGTATGGCCTAGTTTTAAATGTCAGAATTTGTAAACTGATTTATATAGGCAATTTACAGAATTTTCTGTTTTTATATTAGAAAAGGAAAGTCTTAACTATTAAATATCAAAACAAATTAATATTAAAAGTAATTCTACCCAACTGTTGTAATGTATCTTTGAGAAAATGAAAGGATTCCCTTTGAGTAGTTAGATAACATGCTTTCTTGGTGTTAATTTTATCACTGACAGCCATTTGTCCTTTAGGAATACATTTGAAAGCTGTTATAAAGAACCACAGTTTCACTAATATGGATTGACAAGAACTGTCTTGAAAGAACTGGTTAAGTGTCATAGGGAACATATAGGCTGACTACAGGTGAGCACTTCTTTGGAGGTCCAGGCTAGGTATCTTGGAACCATCAATGTGAAAGGATAGGTCCTGGTAAATAGCTTTAAAATAAATATCAACCTTAATGGTGTGCATTCCTAAATCATCTTTATTTTGAACTGCAGTTTTATGTAATGTGCTCTATATGTTAGTAGGAGGGAGAGATAGATGTTCTAGAGATTCCCATGAATAGACAACCTACCTGTAAGCATAGGTACTGAGATTTAACACTTGCTTCTCTCTCTCTAGGAGGGGCTATCTGTAGGCAGCCTTTGTGATTGAGGATAGAGCAGCAACAGGAAGCAAGAAATATTAGAAATCAAGAATCCTGAATTCCCAAATAAGGAAGGTTGCCTCTTCTTACATTTAAATATGGGTTTGTCTGAACTGGGAATTTACAACGCTACAGAATACTAGGGTATGTTTTACTGAAATCATTAGGAAGATTTTTTTTTTAATCAAAATTGCCTCCTTAACTGATACAACCTTAGTACAGAGCATTCACAGTAAAATGTGGGCTCTGTTTTTAAAGACACATTACGTTGTAAAGCAGTGATCAAATTCTATTATATTTTGTTGCTGTATCACAAAGTTGAATGGTGATATTGGACTACTTTCATATGAAACTAATTAGATACTTTAAAAATTATTGAAATGAAAGCCATATTGATTTAAATAGCTGAATAATGAAGGGTATTTTGGTGTTTCTAAGGAATCAAAATGGTGAATAATCAAGGAGTATTTATTTTCGTTGCATATAAGGAAAACAGAAAATTTGGAATAAATTTCTCCAAAGCTAAAATCACATTTTTAAGCAGAATAGGTATATTAGTTAAAATTTTTCTACATCAGTTTTAAATGTGAATTTTTAAAACTACACAACTTAAAAATTAAATTAGTTTAGTGACACAAACTCTGAAAACTAAGATTAAAATGTCTTTTGAGATTTTTCCAAGTGAGTATCTGCTGGATACAAGTGTGAAAAACCCTTGGGAATGCCTTAAATTAGGCGTTTACAAACTATTTTTTAGTTTCTATGTGTAAAACTTGCCTATTAAAGCTTTTGATCACATTATGTGAATTTTATGCCATAGTGTCTATTAATGATGATGTCTTTGAATTTTGGCATGTGTTTAAGTAGCTTTATACTTTTCTTAAAGTATACATTAACAAAAAATTAAAGATCTTAATTTTTAAAAATCTGTTTTAATTTATTGAAATATGCTATGAAGACTTAATTGAGAATAACTGAATTTCTTTTCTGTTTCCCCATCGAAATGCTTTGTTAATCTGTTATAAAGTCATAAATGGATATCATCATTTCTCAGTAGCCATACCAAAGATATTTTTTCTACCCTAGGTAGCTTGTTTTCTGTGTTCTGCTTTTGTTAACCTGGAGAGGATAACTTGGTTTTAATAAATTTTTCTGATGGCCGAGCCTGAGCCAAAGAAAATCTATTAACCTATTTTCTAGTGTTAACTAGATAATTTTTGGAAAATTAAGTATATGCAGATTGATAATATACAGCAGTGGTTTTCCAACTACTGTTTGTTTCTGTTTTCTTTCTTTTTGTTTTTGTAATAGCAGTGGAACCCTTTTTTCAAATGAAACCTTAGACAAATCCATGGCAGTTATGCTAAGGAAAAAAGAACAAAAACAAAATCTTACTCAGAACCCCATTATTTGAAACTGATCAAAAGTGGAATGGCTCAGGTTAAAACTGTCAGTTTGAACACTATTAAAGGAAAGAGTGCCATTTAGCTGATGTCAACAGAGGAAATTCAATAAAGAAGAAAATGGGATTGTGTAATGTCAAGAGTTTTTGAAAGATTCAATAAATCTGATATAGAATAAATTTCTTGAATACAGACAGTGGCTTTCTTTGGATCTTAGTGTTATATATTAAATAGATATAATAAAGTGATATACTTTAATTTCCATATGTCATGAACTTTGCAAATTCCAACGGTCATTGAAAACTCATGTCTCGTGTGTGTGTGTGTGTGTGTGTGTCTTTTTGTTAATATACCAGGCTTTTTTTTTGTTAGTATAGTAAGGCTAGTTGATGTTTAGAAGACTACACAATAGTTAGTATATGCCACATGCTGTTCTTATTAATTCCTTTAAAACACATAAATACCTTGGAAATAAGTTCTGTTGTTATTCCCATATTCACTAATAAGGCAACTGAGACACAGAGAGGCTATGTAATTTACTCAAGGTTACACACAAGGACAAGGTATGAAAGTAGAATTTAAATCCAGAGCCTGTACATATCTGTCTTAATAGGTTTTAAAAAGACATTGAAGGAAACAACATTTACTATTGTTTCATCTTTGTAGGAATATTTGTCAAAATTTACCTTAAAATAGAAATAGAAATATATTTTGAAATTTTGGTAAAAATTCTTGAAAGTTTTCACTTTTAAATATTCTTTTGAATTAATAAATGTATTAACATAACCTCTAGAATAAGAAATCACATGCAATAAATTCTAATGTGATATACAACAATCACATAGGATGTTGAGTTCTTTGAACTAGAATTGCTATTTGCAATGCATTATTAAAAAGATGTACACAGCTTTGTCACTACTTGTAGTAAAGCTTCTTAAGGTCAAGATTTTTGTAGGGAAAATAATAGCATCCTAAATTCATAGTAATTAATTGGAAGTAAGCTGAGCTGGCTTCTACCAGTCTGAACCGATTTAATATAGTAAGGTCACATTTCCTAATTCAGTGTGGTAAAGCATTTTATCAAGGCCTACTTACTTAACTTTAGCAGAATAATAAAAGGAACTCAATTTATATTTTGGCTGCTCCCAAAGTGACTCTTGAGCTTTGTGAAAATGTATTCATGATCAAGGGCTACACAGTCTGATCTACCTATACTTGTATAAGCATATCTTGATAGGTGCTGAAGTTCATAAAAGCAAAACACTTTTTAACTAGGGAATATAAAATGATTTATCAAAATTCCATTACTATCTTATGGCCTTTTAGACTATTACTATTAAATTGTTAAAAGCCTGTTTTACTTTTTGAATTATTTTTAAATTGTTATTAAATCATAGGTTTCACCTTTTAGTGTTTTCTTCAGTCTTCCCTCCTACCCTAGAAGACAACCTACTCCATCTTAAATTGTTTAATATAAACCCATTCCTATACAAATATTTAATAGTATATCAGAGAAACAATTATAGTTGATGCACATTAATTTTGAAAGTATAGGAAATATATTTACATCAAAATGAAGTTGATTTAGAATCACAGAGTGGTCAAAGGACAGTTTTCCTTAATCTATAAAGAATGCCTACAATTCAATTTGAAAAAGACCAGCAGCAACCTAATAAAAAAATTAGGCAAAGGGCATAAATAGAGTTTTAAAAATTCAACTTTGAATAACTTAAAAATATGAAAATGTGCTCAACCTAACTCATAAAAATTATAAAATTAAAACTATTACAACATACTGCTATGCTGTTAAGAATGGGGCAGCTCTGAAATATAACAGTAATACGAACTAAGGTATATAATTAAAACAGTTCAGCATATGAATTATAATGCATTTTATATTAAAAAGATACATATACTATATGTACATATATGCATTGGCTACCTCCTAAAAGCTATATAAGAAACTACTTCTGGAAGGGGCATCTAAGTGGCTTAGGGGAAGGAGTAGAGGAATTCTTCCTTTTCTTCATATCTTTAAATTTTTTTTATTTCTGGCTTAACTATTCAAATTAATTAATTTTGGAAGAACATATTGTCATAGAATATTAAAATCTGCAAGGGACCTTTTTACAGCTGATTTAGAGTTGCCCAACTGCTTTAGACCCATACAGCTAGCTGTTGATTTCAGCCCAGTCCTGCTTTCATTATCTCAACTGGACCGGCAGGTCCTAATAGGTATTATCTTGATAACAGAGATCTTATCTTTTTTATCATTGTATTCCACTTACCTAGCATACAGTTGGTGCTCAATAAAGTATTTGAAAGAAACATAGGTATTATTGCTCTGGCATGATATAGGCAGAAAGTATTTCATCTTTGAAAGAAGAAAAAATTATTTTTCTATTTCCTGTTGCGGTGGAAAACTTAATAAATGAGTTTGTTATAGCTTAATTTTGATCTCTTCTAAAGAAACACTTGTAAAGTTATAATTTGTTACTCATTTTTTCAGACGCTGGCTTCATGTCCTATTGACCGAAAACCTTTTCAGGCAGTGTTTAAATTCAGTGCATTGGAAGGTTGTGTTAAGGTAAGGCTTAGATTTTATTTTGCAACATGAACAGTATAAACTTCATTCTGTTTTGTTTTAAAAGATTTCCAGTTTGAGTAAATTTGTGAATTGTACAACTTTAGTTTTAATATGTGATTATCATTCCTCCTTAGCATGACAAGCCCAGACTTTTCTACAAGGATTCAGAAATTCTGAATCTTTCTTCTCTTTGCTCTCTAAAGAGGACATATTCATGGTGGTCACCTTATGATTTTCCACAAAATGTATTAGATCTCTTATGCTCTAAAAGAAGTTTCACATAAAGTCTTAATTATAGAATATTTGAATTTTTAGAATATTTTTAATGTGAGGACTTCTGTATTTCAAAAACATTTATTGATTAATTGGATAGTGC
Organism: Hipposideros armiger; assembly: GCF_001890085.2. Lineage (NCBI taxonomy): Eukaryota > Metazoa > Chordata > Mammalia > Chiroptera > Hipposideridae > Hipposideros > Hipposideros armiger. The sequence goes on along the minus strand of NW_017731544.1, from coordinate 2,165,720 downwards.
TTTGAATATATTTTTCTATTGAAAAAATTGTTTGAAATGGAGTTTTAGATTCAAAGACCAACCCCTACAAAAACTTAAGTCCAAAATACCTGAAATATGTTTTCATAAAAAACATAATACTATTAAGCCAATAAAATTAAATGTAAAAAGGTGTCTTTGTTCTTAAATTCTGGTCCTTGAAGGAAAATGAGTTAAAGTACAGTTTTATTGTAGTGCTTAATCCTAATCATGTCCATGAGATACACACACTTTACATACCGCGTTGATGTTATTATGAACCATGATTATGATTTATAGTAATTTTTATTTTTGTCTTACAAACAACAGAAGAAAAAAGAAATAGGAATGTATCCCTGAGTTAATGAGTAAAAGGTGAAAAGAGAAAAGGAGAATAGTTAAGTAAAATGTATGAGAAAGATTTCTTGAGGTATCTCTTAACAAGTCACGAATGATATATAGTAAAAGTTGAGAATACTCAATATATACATACTTGATGTCATTGATGGGAAAAACTAAGTCCGTGACAGCTTAGTTGCTGCCTGTGTGAGTAGGAAGGGATGTGGAAGCAACATACAACTGTTTAAGCATTAGATGTTCTCATAATTTGTTTTGATATATTTTTAACAAATGAGTCTCGATTGTACAGACTGCAATTCAAATAAAACGACATGAGATGATTTTGCTTATTGTAATTTTGTATCTCTGGATATCTATGCAAATCAGTATATATCTTGAAGAAGAGATATAAATGTGTATATTATAATCAAAATTAAAGCATGACTTCTCTAAAAGACATGTTCTGTATTTTTCTACACTGTAATATGTTGCTAAAAATTTCATTAGCATGAGCTAGCTTCCAAAGATACTTGCCTGGAAAATTTTGTTCTGTTGCTTCACATGAAATTTTGTTCTATTGCTTAGAACAAGAGGGCTTTATTTAATAGGGTTTGTACTTAAATTAAAAGTTTGGTGCACTCTTAAGCTAATTTTTTCAAACTTAAAAGGTATTTCCTATATGTGATACTATCCATGTACTCTTAATATCTTCCTTTGATCTTTGCTTCTTTTGAATCTTCTTTATTACCCCTTTCCCTAAACTTGAATGAGACATCTGCACTTGCTTACTCTATTTTCTCAATCAATTCCCAGTCCCATTGAACATTCACCTCTATCATTTTATTTTATTAAAACTGTTTTAACTAAGGGCCAGAATAATCTTCTGATTGGCCAATCCCGTGGTTTCTACATGTAATGCTGTTGAGTACCTTTCTTTCCTTTGGCCTCTAGGACATACTTCTCTTATGGGTATATATGTAAGTATGTGTGTATGTATGTTTGTTTTACTTATCTAATCTTTTATAATCTTTGCCATCTCCCTGCCCTCCTTACCTTTTCTTAAATCATTAGGATGACTCATAAGATCTTCCTTTTAATTCTCTGGGTATACTTTCCTCCTAAGACTTCTCAGCTACTTCAGTAGCTTTTAGTACTATAGTAAAACCTTGGATTGCGAGTACCTTGGTTTGCGAGTGTTCCACAAGACAAGCAAACATTTCTAATACATTTTAACTTGGTAAATGAGCAAATGTCTTGCAACACGAATAGTTTATTTCCAGAACAAATTATGCTCGCAAACCAAGGTATTACTCTACCTGTATTTGTATGGCTTCTAAAATTCTGTCACTAGCCTAGATCTTTTTCCTTAGAACCAGATATGTATTTCCACTTGTTGGGCATCTCCATCTATACTACCAAAGGAATCTAAACATTAACAAATGCATAAATCATCTGGGAGCTTTCCATTTTTTTCTGTCTGCCCCATCTTTGCTATTCCTTCTCAATGTCTTGAATTTGTTCCTTCTTCATTCCTCTGCTATTAACTCTTTGTAGACCCTTATACGGTCACCGAAACTGGTTCTGCTAATAGAAATAATATTCAATCCACTGTATAATTTAAATTTTTTAGTAGCCACATTAAAAGAGTAAAATGATACAGTTAAAACAAATTTTTATAATTTAATCCAACATACCTAATATATTATTTCAACATGTCATATTTTTAAAGAATTATTGAGAGATTTTACTTTTGTTGTTCTAAGTCTTTGAAATCTTGTGTATATTTTACATTTACAGTATATCTCAATTCAGACGAGCCACATTTCAGTTGCTCAATAGCCGTATGTGGCTAGTGATTATTTTCTCAGACAGTGTAGATCTAGACTACATATTGTAATAGCTTTCTACTGGTTTCCTGGCTTTTATAGTCTCTCCTTAACTGCTTTATTCTTCATATCACTGCCCAAGTTATCCTAGAAAACTTGATCATCTCCTTCACTTGCTTTAAAAACATCACTTATTCTCTGATTCCTATATGAGAATTATCTTCTTGTAGCATTATTTTCTCATTCGAGGCCCTTAATAATCTGGTCCTAATACTTTACATCAACTTCATATACTGCTAATCTCCCCATCTACATTGGATTCTATGTTCTTTCCTCAATTTAGAGGTTTTTTCCCACAAATTCTTACTCAAGACCAACTCAAATCATCTACTCATTAAAGTCTTCTATAGAGTTAAATTCTCAGTCATTACTGTATACGCAGATCTGTGCTTGTATCTCTGTTATGAGCACTTAATCTGTTTACGTGCCTGTCTCTCACTATTTTGTTTCCCCAGAGTTTGTATTAAATTTATGATTTAGCATGCTTGAATGAATAAGCATATGTGTTTGGGCAACACTTTCATTGACAATTTCGTTGCTTTAATTTTTTACCTTTCAAGGAAGAATTGATAGGTTATCATTTGTGATGCTGGGTTTTACTCTAAATAGGTGATTTTGCTTTTCTCATAGGTTCAAGTAAAAAGACAGTTGAGAGAAACAAAAGACAAGAAAAATGAAAACACTTTTACGAAACAGCTCTCCTGTCATGAAAATTCTAAAATCTGTGTGAGGTTAGTGATGAACTTTAGAAGTGGAATTGAAATGTGTAGAACCAGAAGGTAGCTAGTAAAAAAAAAAAATGAGTACTTCTTTTTTTTTTAACAATGCAGGGTTAAGATGTATTTAATTAATTAAGCATATATTTGATAATTCAAGGAAGGACAAGCTGAAATTTGATAATGTAATTTGAGCCCTATCTTTGATGAATTGTTTTGTTGTTTTAGTTTTTTTCTAATCTGTTTTAGATTGATATTTTTGTACAATAAAAATGTTAACAGCAGTGTAAAATTTCTATAAAATTTTCTGAATGCTTTCTCTTTTTGTACATATCACAAACCTATAAAGGATGAGCAATGGTGTAGACCATACAGCACTGCTGTAGTCATTATGGACAAATAGTAAAAAGTAACCAATGATGTAGCTCACCATTCTTCATGAACAGTATATTTAAACCACTTAATATCCTTCTCATTTTGCTTCTTTGTATTTAGCTGGCACTTGCTACTTACTCTAACAACTGTTTTGTTTAGAATTTTTAAAACATGTTTGGATTTGTTTCTTTTACTGCTGTTGTTAAAACATAATTGCCTAGAAATGCGGTGCTTAGTGCTTGAGTTTAATAGATATTTAACATATTTTTTTAACTAATTTGAATTAGTAATGTACTGGAAATTAATTTTTTATTAATATTTAAAATAAGTTATGCCAATGCATTTAAAATTTAGGCCCATTTTGATATGAAATATATTTAGAGCTGTCCAAAAGTTGTATTCTTAAATCAACATACTGAATTCATAATAAAATCTATTGGGTTGTCGGAAAAGTCATGACGTATTTTTTCTGTTTTTTGTTGCAAAAATGCACCATGACTTTTCTGACAGCCCAGTATAATTCATTAGTATCTTTCGTTAGAACACTAATTTCTTGAGAGTAAATTTATTTAGTTACCAAAAAATAGTTGTCAGTAGTCCCTGAGAGTTATTGAATCATGCTACTAATTTATAACACTATAGCTTTTTAAATCTTAACTTTTGGGAAGTTATAGACTTCTTTGAGAATCTGAAGAAAGCTGTAGACTCCTCTTTATAGAAAAACATGTTGTAAAACATAATTACAGACAAAACTTTGTATATGATTTTAAGGGATTCATGAAACATCCACTGTAAGAGCCCACCCATAAACCCAGTTAACTGCATTAGAGCAAATTTTATTTACATTTTCTTTTAACTGTATCTTAGCTTTGATTCTTGCATTTATGTTTACATAGTAGATAGTAGCACACTTTTCCCAGGCATAATGAAGAAATACCTTTTGCTATCTTCTTCTTAATATAGCTTCTATCACTGGCTGTGACAGTGTCATGGATATGTATTTTTGTGCTTTCTCAGAAACACCCCACTTCTCTTGGTTCTTGCTAAGAGTGCAGGGCCATTACTGTATGACTTATAACAGGGTCATCCAGTGGGTCTAACACAGCAGGGGTAGTCCTTATGCTTTACTGCTTTCTCTCATGGATTTATGGTAGGGGGATGGTATACGAAAATAACATATAAAGTAATAATTTGCTTTTGCCCACTGAATCAGACTCTTAGTGACTTCTGCCAAATCCATCAGCTATTGGATATTTATAGTACATTATTTTTGGAGTCTTTTGGATGTTTTTAAGCATTCCTCTCATTCAATCTTATGTTTGCTGCAAATGCCTGGTCTCTCTAGCACTTTGACAGTATCCATTCAGTGTTGCCTCCCTTCTAAAGCAGTAAAACCCTGACCACCCTTTCTTTCCAATACTTTTCACCAGTTCTAGCGAATGGGATTGTTATGGTATTTTGTTTCTTGGTAGTGAACACTCCATTGTAAGTCATTGTAGTGGGAAGGGGCAACTAGTCATGCTTCCTTTGCTAGAATTCAAAACTCAGTGCCTAATGGATTTCATTTTGGTGGGCAGTGAATTGAAACTAAATGAGCAAAATGACAATTTTCTCTTAATTATTTCACCTCTTTTTTGATATTTACAGAAGAAAAGTCATAGGAGAAGATCTATTAAATGCAAAGTTTTATGACTTGAAGATGCATAGTAAGTGGCTTTTTACTTTCGTTTTCTACCTTTTTTTCGTTTGTTTCTTCCTTTAATGCTTGTGCCAAAGTTCTTATTAGTAACATTCTGGTTTGGAAAAACACTTGTGCACAGAACTCTGCTGAGCTCTGTACATTGTGCTCAATCCTATATAAACTGCTTTCATAGAGTCATTTGTGTCATTCCCTGCCCTTTTTGCTTTTTTTTTTTTTTTTTTTTTTTTTTTTTTTTTTTTTTTTTTTTTTATTGGGGAATTGGGGGGATGGGAACAGTGCTGGGGAATTGGGGAAAGGGGAACAGACAAGTTGCTGTCGTTTTGTTCTTCAGTCTAGTTGTGGAGGACGTTGCTTCACTGGCCCAAGTTGGCACCATCATTGCGCTCTTCCCAGGTGAGGCAGATCAGTCGCCGGCTTCTGGACGGCCGCTCACTGCGGCTGTTGGCCGCTCACGCTGGCTGCTGGCCACACACGGTAGCCCATGGCAATCCACTGCCACAGGGACTGCAGCCTACGCCGTCGCCGGCGACTCATGGCAGCCCAGCTCCAGGTTGAGCTGTTGTTCAGCATCTTAGCTGTGGAGGGCAGTGTCACTGGCCCTCACATGTGGGATCCGAACCGAGGCCCTCTGGCATCCCAAGCGAGTTCTTAACCATCGCGCCACTCGGCCGGCCCTGCCCTTTTTGCTTTTATGCCAAGCTTGGAAAAAGGTAGGAGGGAGAGGGGGAAGGCAAGGAAAAGGAAAAAAGAAAGAAGGGTATTTTTCAGTTACTTAGTGGTTAGCAACCTACTACACTGTGGTCTCACTCCACTTGTTAGTGCAGAAGTTCTTCGGGGAGATGGGGTAAAATACCTGGTGGGCCAGTAACTGTAAGCAGTAGCAAGGGAAGTCTATGACAGTGAGAAGTTAATTCACAGTTCCCAGAGGGAGTTGTGGTTTGGCCTCTAGCCACACTTCTAATTTGAAACTTGGGAAATAGAGCACCTCTTACATATTTATCTACATGAGCAGTTAAATATTCCTGTCTTCTGTTCTTATCTAGTACATAGTACTCCAATACAGGAAAGGTTTATGGCAGGGCCTGTGAAAAATGGTACAATAGTGCCTTGTGGCTCCTCCTTGGAGCTCATGTTGTTTATTCTAAAGAACGACTTAACTCTGAACTGTTTGTAAACAATGAGGTGAGCATTTAATTTTCAGGCTAGGTTACAATGAATTTCTCTTTATAGACAATTAACAAATTCATTCTTAAAAGTAAATGATAATCAACTTCATTTTTTATAAATTATGAATATGAAGTTTGGTTGTTGTTACAGTTTTTCTGATTGGAATTAACATGATCTCTCAGGTTTATAGATCTCCAGATTTACAGATTAATAAATGTTCTGTCTTTGATAATTTACTATTAAAGTGAAATTGCACTAAAAGGACTTAATGGATAGATGAGCACTTTACTTTTTTTAAAGAACCTTAAATATCAAACTTCTTTGTTTTTCTATGTCATTGCTGTAGATTAGCATCTCTTTTTTATGGATTTTACATGGTAACTCTAGGATCTGATATAAAATTGACTGCTGAGGAAGATTAAATGATGTTATAGATTTTCTCTAGATAATTTGGCCTGCTCTCACTGTGTTAATCTTAGTTTTAAGACTACTATAATTTTCTCTAAGTATATATCTCTTGCCCAGACTTCTTTTGAGAGAGAAAAACATAGGCAAATCTGATACCTAAAGTGCTTCAGTGTAGGGAAGACCATTTATAAGAATCTGTGATTTATTTGGATTTGAGAATTTGTTATACTATTTAGAATATGAAATACTAAACAGGTTTTTAGTGGATATCCTAAGCTAATTTAATATTGAATAGCTGATTTTAAATTATAGTTTTAAAAAAAATAATTATTCCTACCAGAAGGTTAACATTATCTAAGACCTGTATGTAACCTACTCGTAATGTGGTGCTACTAAAGTGAAGATGCCAAAGTCATTGGTTTGGTTTAGAATAGGCAGAAATACTCACTATACTTTATGAGTGGGTAATACAGAGTACTAATACCTAGATAATTGTATGGAAATGTCTTAACTGAACGAGTTTGGATTCATTTGAGGGGTACTGAGTACTTAATGGTTACCGTATTTGCCGGGGTATAAGACGACTGGGCGTATAAGACGACCCCCTAACATTTCCACTCAAAATACAGAGTTTGTTATATACTCGC
>NW_017731544.1:2146717-2153735 GCF_001890085.2 Hipposideros armiger | reverse complement strand
CTGATGGCCGCCCACGCTGGCTGCTGGCTACACACAGTAGCCCATGGCAACCCACTGCAGCAGGGACTGCAGCCTACGCCGTTGCTGGCGACTCATGGCAGCCCAGCTCCAGGTTGAGCTGTTGTTCAGCATCTTAGCCGTAGAGGGCAGTGTCACTGGCCCTCATATGTGGGATCCCAACCAGGGCCCTCTGGCATCCCAAGCCAGCTCTTAACCAACGCACCACTCGGCCAGCCCCTCAGACATTTCTTAATGGAGCACTTCTTTAAGTGTATGCTAGATCCATTTAATTGTAGCTTTATTAACTGGAATCAGTCAAACTTTAATTGGGTGCCTGCCAAGCACTGGGTTCTAAGCTCTGAGCCTTTATTTCACTGGTTTGTATTGTAGAAAAACAAACAATACAAACATCTTTTGGGATTAGTGTATCATGAAACATGTTTGAGATTTGCTGAATTCAGACAAATAAGCTTTCAGTGAAGCATAGCAGATTGAGCACCCGTTTAATTCTCTAATCCCTCCCAGAACCCTACTAAAACGACAATAAAGGAATGAAAAAATTATAAGAGAGCCAGAGAGAAGAGACAGCAGATAAGAGATGTCCACAAAATAGAAGTTTGACAGTGATTGTGCAAGGTGAATGGTAAACTGTCTTAGCAGAAAGCTGAAACCTAAACCTTTCGTGGGGAGAACAGAGTTAAGAATCAAATCAATTCACATAACATAGAATCTTAGACAGTCTTGGGTCTTGAGGCTTCCATTATCTCTGAAGGCAGGGATATGGGGTGGTGCCATATAACAGAATTAAAACATTTTTAAGGAACAGTTTATCCTGCATATTCCTGGCTGAACAGGGTCAGGGAAGGAGTCTGTCCAGGCAGAGACTGGAGGGATACCCTCTACAGCAGCGGTTCTCAACCTGTGGGTTGCGACCCCTTTGGGGGTCGAACGACCCTTTCACAGGGGTTGCCGGGTACTCGTATGTGGGCGTATCTGCATGTGGCCTGGAGACGGATAGAGGAGCGATGAAAATACCATTTTCAATCAGTATTTTAATTTCCCACAAACAATCAGGGGTCACCAGATATTGGAGGGAAACCTTGGTCCAATATAATAGAGATCAAAACAGAGACAAAAGGAACCTGATAGAACAAACCCAGTGCTGGGAAACAGGGAACAACTTAAAAATTAATATCCTCAGAGGTAAGAGAAGGGATATTTCATCAATGAAACAAGACTAAAAAAAGAAAACTTTTGGAAATGAAAAATATTACAGCAGAAATTTAAAAAAAATTCAACAGGAGTAGACGATAAGCTGAGAAATCTCAGAGTTGGATGAAAAGGCAAAGAGATGACAGGGTATCAGTCCACAAGGTTCAGTAATGAAAAAAAAAATTCAGGAAAAAATAAATGGCACAAAGTTATCAAGAAAAGTACTACAAAGGAAAGTTCCCCAGAATAGTAGAGTATCCAGATAAAGAAATAACATAATACCTAGTAAATGAGGAAAGAACTATACTGTTTCATAAAATTCTAGAACTCTGCAGATAACAATATCCTAAGAGCTTCTAGAGAGAGAAAACAGACCACATATGAAAGAATGTTATCAACAACAGATGGAGGGGTGGCGGGGTGGCTCAGTTGGTTAGAGCACGGTGCTCGTAACACCAAGGTTGCTGGTTCAATTCTCACATGGGCCAGCGAGCTGCACGCTCCACAACTAGATTGACAACAACAACTTGACTTGGAGCTGATGGTTCCTGGAAAAACACACTGTTGCCCAATAAAGTTAAAACAAACAAAAAACAGATGGAGCAGTGGAGCAATGCCTTGAAAATTCTGGGAACATAATTACTAACCTAGAAATTTCTGTACTTTGCCAAACTGTCAATCAAGTGTTACGGCAGAATAGACATTCTGAAACATAAGAGCTCAAAAATTCATTCTCCTGCACTTTTTCTCAGAATTCTACTAGACGATGTGAAAGCTTCACTAAATGAGAAAATAAATGATGGAATAATGTGAGATTGAGAAAATGAGTTCCAACCCAGGGAAAAGATAACAGGGATTCTCAAGATGATGGTAGAGGACAGTCCCAGAATGACAGTTAAACAGCAGCTTTTAGAGAGTTCAGATTGCAGCAGGGCAAAGGAAGAGTATTTGCAAGAGAGTGGGGAACAAACTTGAAGGATGACTTGATGTGTTTGTTTGTATTACAAGATTTATACTTTTGTAGAGTTAGCTAAATTAATGATAAATAATATAGGAAAAGAGCAGTTGTTAATGCTAGGAAAAGCAAGAAATTGTACAAGAAAAGTAATCATAATTCAGTACATGGCTCAGCTGTGAATAATGTTTATATACTTATAATGTAATATTGCATATATCAAATGTTGATAAAACAAAAAGAACAGGATGGAGGTAGCAAAGGACACAGGTAGGGCAGTGGTATAAAAGAAAAGTCTTTCTCATCTATAGTGAAGAAAACAATAGAAAAAATCTGAAACCCAAAAAATCAAGGTAGGATAGTATAAGCATGTGATATAGAAATAAAGAGGTACATATTAGAAGCAGCAGCTAAAGGATTTGATGAGGGCTTTGGGGGAGCCGAAAGCAAGAGTGGAGATTTCTGTAGTTTTCCTTTATAAGCCTAGACATGCTGTTTGACTTCTGAAAGTATGTGCTTGCATGACTTTGATAAATACTAAATGAAAAGGCATATCACTGCTGTTCAAAGCAGATAAGAGTAGTACGGTGGATTTCTGAAATTGTCTCTAGGAAACCAAAATTTAGACAAGTCCACCAGTATTGAGCACTTTTGAGGTTGTTATTGGAGCTGTTCAGTAATTACCTGAGAATTACCCAGAAATATGCGAAATAGCTTCTGGACTAGATTTTCACCCTTAGCATTGTCCAGAAAACCAACCATTCTTTTAACAGAGAGCATTTTGTTAAACAGTGGCTTCCTGAGATAAGCTTCCAAGTGAAAGAGTGCTGTGTAAACAGTACATACTCATTAAGTATTGAGTGGATGAAACCTGAATGAAAACAATTTGGCACCCTCATGGTATAAAAGACACTGTATAGCTGCTACAACACAGCAAGTTTTTGTCTGGCTAGGGAAGTAGTAGTTTCTAAGAAAGTAGCTGTGTACCTATCACACATTTTTATTTCTGGCTTCTTTAAGCACTTTAAAAAAATCCGTATCAGGGCCGGCTGAGTGACGCGATGGTTAAGAACTGGCTTGGGACGCCAGAGGGCCCCGGTTTGGATCCCACATATGAGGGCCAGTGACACTGCCCTCNCACGGGGCAAGCACTATGGGCAGTCTATCTGAAGTGTACCTGGCGTATAAGATGACCCCCCACTTGGAGGCATATTTTTCAGGTCCAAAAAATCGTCTTATACGCCGGCAAATACGGTACCCATTTTGTATGATGTTGCTTTTTACTTGAGGAGTTTTATACATCTAACACAGTCAGGTTTTTTTCCCTGTATTGAAATAGATTACCCGGTATATACCTGGTGAAATAGTTAGCTTGTACTTACGTCTTATGTTTAATGAAAATTACTCAGGTTTAAATAAACATAAAAACTAATTGGTTTGTTTTGGAGGATGTGAAGAAGTTAACTCATTTTGAAAACCAGTACATTATGAAAGAAAGATCCAAAAATCTCTCTAGCCTTTCCTAAATAAACTAGACATCAGGATAATTGAACAGGTAATAAAGAAAAGTTAAATTTTTTAGAAGTATTTCAGCAAATAATTGAAGATGGAATTAAAGATTTTGAATGTCAGCATTTTGTAAACTAATGAACTAATGGATCTAGGAAGTGATCAGCATCACAAAAGGAGAGACAACCAAACATTAAACACACCCTTATGGAAGTAAATAACAAATACACAGTAGTGTCACCAAAAAAAAAACACAAAACTGCATCTGATTAAGAAATCTACTAATTTATAAGATATACATGCTCTAGTCTAGTATGTGACAAGGGGGTGCAATCAGCAAAATTTAGACCACAGAGAAATGACCTGGTTTCTTTAGTTAAAAAATTCCAAGCAGTTTAAAAGGGGTGGAGAACTTGTAAATTAAAAGAGACAAACATTCAACCACAATGCATGGATCTTATTTGGATTCATATTCTAATATGTAGTAAAAAGAAAGTAAAAAAATGTAACTTTATGGACAATTGGGAGAAATTAAACATTAGGTATTTGATATAAGTAATTATTGGGGTTTTTTTGTTTTTTTTTTAAGCTGAGCCATCCTGCCACCTGTTGGCAGCTCAGCAGCAGCTCAGCTCGGGCCGGGCATCGAACCACTGTTGCTCAGAGCTCAAACTCTTGAGCGAGCTCTTAACCAACTGAGCCACTTGGCCGGCCCTATTGGGGTTTTTAAATTTGTTTTTTACTTGTGATAATGGTATTAAGGATTTTTTTCTCAATGAACATTTATCTTTTAGAGCTAGTTATACACTGAAATATTTATGCATTAAATGACATGCTATGCAGAATCTGTTTCAAAATGATCTTGAGAAGGTAGTAGATAAATTAACATTGGATATGAATGAATAATTGTGGAGGCTGGGATATGGGTATATGGGGTTTCATTATGCTATTCTTTCTACTTTTGTATTTTAAATTTTCTGTAATTAAAAGAAATATACTATGAGAATTTAATTGGCCATTTTCCCTCCATAATGGTATATAACATAATTCAAGGTCTTAACAGTTAACGAAGTACAATATAGTATGTTGTCTTGTTTTGTGTTTTTTTGTAGTTGTTTAAGTTTCTTGCGGGTAGTAATTGTGTTTTCCTGTGGCATTTTTCCAATGTATCATACAAAGTGATAATGGTTACTAAGTACTTATTTTTTTATTGAGCTTGGCTACAATTCCCTGATAATAAAAGGTAACTGATCAGTAGGTATAACAAACAGGAAACTGAGATTTGGAAAACATAATTAAAACATGGGTGACATTGAAACCACCAATTCCAAGAAAGTAGTTTCTTCTAGTGAAAGGAGACAGAGATTACTGTAAAGTAAAAATGGCTAACTGTTAACATTAATTAAACCTACCTGTAGGTGTCATTTTTTTGTACTTTATGGAATTTTCAAAATTGTTCATAATTATAAACTTTAAAACCATTTTGAAAGGCTAAATAACTTGACCCAGATCACAGAGCTTAAACAATTGGAGCAGCCAGATTTGATCCAGTTTTCTGACTCCATAGCCAGTGCCTCTTCCCACTACAGCATGATACTGTTTATGTTACCTACGTGAAGCTTCTCACTTTATTGTCTGTGACCTTTATGGCAGTAAACTCAAATTATTGCCTTATTCTGATGGCTCTTGTTTAGATGTGTTTTTGAGCTAAAAACTAATTCTTAACATAAAATTAACTATTTTTGATAGCATAATATCTACTCCCTACTTACTAGACCAGTAAACCTTGATTATTTTGCCTTCCCATTCAGAAATGTGATAGATATCAATCTTATTTATTCATTTATTTATTTTCAGGCTAAATTTCATAAATCAGGTATAGGAATAGAACCTTTAAGAATTTTAACCCTCGTACATTGTTTTATACACCTGAAACTAATAAAAAAAATTTTAACCTTTAATTTTCACATTTCTTATGAGATTTCTTAGGTATCATTAACAAATGGCCTCATTAGAAGACTAAGAGAACTTGTAAATGTTACTTATACTTGTCTCAAAGTTTAGGGGCAGTAATGAACCTATCATGCAAGAGAGATGCAACCTTGGGCCCTTACATGTAGGCATTTGATGACTGAGCAAGAAATAAGACAAAGTTAAGGTAAAGGTAGAGTTAGTAGGAAGTGTTGCAAGTTAAGTGCATCTTTATTTACTTAGTTACACTGAACAGGAACCATGATATCCTAAGGATAATTTAAATTTATTTTTATAAAAACTTCTTGAGAAAATGTCTGTCTCTTTACCTGGGATTGCTTGGCGAGATTTTAGAAGAACTCAGTTTCGCTTCTTTAATTTCTTCAAGTTTTCTGAAGCAGGAAGAGGCTGTTCTTTGAACATTTATTTGTGATTTTCTACCTGAAGTTTACTTAGTGTTATACACAAACTAATGAATAGAGCATATTACATTATGAACTTCTTTTATCTGGATCAGAAATTATTAGAATAACATTAGTTGAATCTTAGCAGGCATAGTAGACGATTTTATTGGAAGTAGGTTCCTTGGGTTTTGTACTAGTTTTTCCATGAAATCATCTGTGACTCTAGGAAAATTATATAAACTCTTTAATTTAGTTTTTTCATTTAATGAAGATGGTGGTCGCCTCACTAGCAGTGTTTAAAAGGTTAGCATACTTTTTGGCAAAGTGATTAAGGCAATATCACTTTCATTCTTCCGTCATACTAGATCAGGGGTCAGCAAACTTTTGAGACGGAAGAGCTGCCAGGGTTCAGCAAACTGGCTCGCGAGCATGTGGCTCTGAAGTACAATTGAAAATGAAAATAAAACTATCATAGTTTCATTTATAAAATTTTTAAAGGATATAATTCACATAATGGTGATTATGTAAAAAAATATTTATGGCTCTTGAATGATTTTTAAATTGTTGTGAGGGACAGGATTGGTTCTTCCAGGGGTTGGCTAACTTTTGAGACGGAATGAACCCAAAGAGCCACATGTGGCTCACGAGCTGCAGCTTGCCGACCCCTATACTAAATAAACTGAATTATCATCATACTTTAAAAAATTGTAACCTCCTTTATGTACTTTGTTTTTGGAATGAACATTAATCTTTAGTTGGGGCTAATAGTTTATAATTGACGTAGTTGATAAGAAGTATCCCCTTTTCAGGCATTTCTTTTTTTTTTTTTAAGATTTTATTGGGGAATTGGGGGAGGGAACAGCATTGGGGAAGGGGAACAGACAAGTTGCTGTCATTTTGTTCCTCAGTCTAGTTGTGGAGGACGTTGCTTCACTGGCCCAAGCTGGCACCATCATTGCGCTCTTCC
>NW_017731544.1:2120108-2142757 GCF_001890085.2 Hipposideros armiger | reverse complement strand
AACTTGTCTGTTCCCCTTCCCCAATTCCCCAGCGCTGTTCCCATCCCCTCCCCCAATTCCCCAATAAAAATCTTAAAAAAAAAAAATCCATATCATTTAAATACACATCAAAGGGTAGGAAAATAAGTTCTTGGAACTCAGCCAGCATCACTGTCCCCCAATGTTGAAATTACATTTGTTAACAACAGTTCTGGGTGATATGTATGTGAAGGATGGATAATAGCACCAATGCACAGCTGTTGTTTAGTGACTTAAAAGGAAATTGGTATGCTATTAAGTAGAAAGTAGGCTGTTACCAACTGGACTGACAGAAGAAACCCCAAATACATATGGTCTTGCAATAGCAAGAAACAGGCCTCCTACTTAGGGTGATTTATTTTGAACAAAGTCAGTAGGCTCTTTGTGAGGCAAGCAAGGTTGAAGACTGAAAGATCAGTTGCCATTTATATTGTGTACTTTTTCAAGATTCTGAGAAGAGAACGTTGACAGTACCAGCTGCAGTTTTTTGCGGGCAAGTGTATTGATAGGTATAGATGACTAATAACATAGGCTTGATGGTAAAAAAACACTAAGAGTAGTAATCTATAAGATGCTAACACAATTTTTGTCATAAGCAGAAACTATCCTTTATCTTCCTTAACTTGGAAGTATGTATCTATAGAAATAAGTTATCAGATGGGACAGGTAAAGCCAAAACAGAGCCATAAGCAATGCAGCCAAAAACATGGCTGTAATAGAAAGCTGCTTTACTCAACATTTCTGCTTTTCCTAATCCTAATTCTAAAGTGTGGGGACGAAGGAGGGTTCCTACTTGAAGGTGGTGCCAGTGGGTACATGGTGGTTGATGGCGACAAGCTCTGATGGCCCCAGTTCCCCTGTTTGAAGAGTTACAGTACCTGTTTTTTAGGTCGTTGCTGGAAAAGGACATACTGAGTGCCTTACTGATGTTAACTCCTTTGACTTCTTGTATATAACTTTTTGTTACAAGGTGGCTTAAATTTGCATAGGGTTCCAGAAAATGTTGACTAGAATTTTAATACTCATGCTCTAAGCATAGCAGTTTTACATGTTTTACCAATTTTCTCTATTGTGGCCTGTTCTATTTTTTTTGGATCTGTGGCTTAACAAGATAAAATTAGCATTTGGAAAAATTATGTAAATACAAGTACTATTTTAAATGCAACTTTTCTACATATTTTTACTTTCTTTTGTCAGTATGTCAGTATTAATACTTGGTTTTACAGCCTTTTAAAATAAAAATTAAGACAAGATAATCAAGTCTTTTTGTGCCTTTGTACAGGAAACTCTAAATACAGTGAAATGGAAGGAAAGGAAAATGCAACAATAAAGATAAAGAAGGTTTGTTGAAAAATATTTTTCTTAGATAATACTTTATGGTTGTGTAGTACATAACTCTAGTGCCTCAGGTATATCAAAATATTTAAATAAGCTAAACTGTTAGCAACTAGTATGGAGGGTTTTTTGTTTGGTGTTTCACCAATAACCTCTTTTTACTTTTTTAGCCTCGAAGATCAAATCAGTGTGCAAGCTTCAGAAATCTTTTCTCCAATATGTTTTCTTCTAGTAGTCACACTGGAGAATCTTCTTTTACCTGTAGAGCTTACTGGTTAGTATTTTCCACTTTAATTTATCCTTTCTATACTTGATGTTTTAGTTGTAATTAACTTTTAGTAGAAATTTAAACTCAGGATCAACAGACATTTGAAAGCCCACTTTTTGTTTTGTTTCTTTTGGAAAATAAACTAGTTTTAGCAAAGAGAAAACCTGTTATTTTGTGATCCTCTATTGTGCAGTGATTTCCTGTGCTATTGGGCTTTGTTTTCATTAATAGTAAATTAAGTTGTTCTACACAGGCTTCTTATGCAATAGAGAAGTAAGCAACTTGTTAAATTGTGTAGTAGTACCTAATAAAGCAGAATCCTTTCAGAATATATCCAGTCATCTTTGAACCATAGTGACTGGCAGGTTGATAGGTAGATGTACGAGTTCTGACAATTAAGTTCGCAAACTTGTTGCAACGATGTTGCTAACCTTTTTTGATATCAGAGGGATTATTCATTATGAATTTTTACCAAATGGGCAGTTAACCAAGTTTACTATCTGGAAGTGCTGAAAAAGCTGCATGAAAAAGTTAGACGACCTGAACTTTTCGCCAACAAATCATGGCTCTTGCATCACGACAGTACATCAGCTCACATGGAACTCTGTGAGGGAGTTTTTAGCCAGTAAACAAATAACTGTATTGGAACATCCTCCCAACTCACCTGATCTGGCCCCCAATGACTTCTTTCTTTACCCGAAGATAAAGGAAGTATTGAAAGGAAGACATTTGGATGACATTCAAGACATCAAGGGTAATATGACGACAGCTCTGGCCATTCCAGAAAAAGAGTTCCAAAATTGCTTTGAAGGGTAGACTAAGAGCTGGTGTCAGTGCATAGCTTCCCAAGGGGAGTACTTCGAAGGTGACGGTAGTGATACTCAGCCGTGAGGTGTGCAGCACTTTTTCTAGGATGAGTTCACGAACTTAATTGTCAGATCGCGTATGTGGAATTTTAAGACTAAGATGGAGTTTTAAAATCACATACAGTTTGTTACACTAATGAGACAGATTAAGATTGTGTGATTTAATTTTAGAATTTGGCAAAGCACAAAAGGAAACAATTACATCTGAATAGCCTTTTGAAAAGCTGAACTAGACCCATTTTTTTTTTAATAGTAACCATGCCTTCCTTTATTTTCTTCTTTTGTCAAACTGCTTAGTTTCAGATGGAAACTATTGTACCTACAATTTCTGCTGGCACTGCTTGCTACAGCTTTGGTTTATGGGATAGAAATACTGTTGCTTTTTTTTATTCCAATAAGAATATTAGTCTTGAATTGACTTCTTATAAAAATTTTACTTACATTAGGAATGAGTTCATTTTAAAAGTGTTTAAATAGAAAAAGGTTCTTTTAAATGTGATTTATAATGCTAAGTATGAAAACGTCTGCTAAATATCATGTAATCCAATTGTTACTCCAAACTTAAATTTTTGGAATTCTGATGAAGGTCTAATATCTTTCTTTTAGTACAGAATTTATAGAAGTCAATGAAGTCAGTGCATTGATTAGGCAGAAGAGACAGGAACTGGAATTGTCATGGTTTCCTGATACATTACCTGGAATTGGAAGGTAAAAAAAATGTTTACTAAAGTGTTTAAATGCTAACATGAGCACAAGATATTATTAATACATAAGTACAAAGGTATTTTGTTCAATAGCTATGTTTCTGAGGACGTTTTGTACAAATTAAACTGGTGTTTCAGATGCCTAACAAAGATTGCTATTTAAAAGAAACCCTGAAAAGTAAAGGATTTTTTATTTATTTGTTTAGTAAATGTAGATATTTGATTCATTTAAAAGAGAGCACCTAAAAAGAGAGAGATAGAGAAGGAGAGAAAGAACCTAAATGATAAGATTCATTATTAGTAATAGCATTCATATCTGTCATCCTTCCTCCACTCCTTTTCCTCATTCCAGTCTTACCTTGTGCTGTAAGCTGAATTACTGCTTTTATCATATTTCCCCTATCGAAAATGTTGTTTTAAATAACTATTTGATCAAGTCCCTACTGTGCCCTGGCATTCATGATTTTCTGTAATGTAGCCCTTACTTAGGTTAAGTCCGGAAGCTACTGGCACATTGCTAGGTACCTGATACGTACTTAAATCAAGCTCCAATGCAAAACACAGATCAAGGTCTTTGCATGAATATTCATTTCTGCAACTTCTTGTAACTTTATATATCACTGTAATATAGTTCTGCGTAGCGCCCTTCACCTTATAGGAATGATAGTGCAACACAAATAGAAGCAAAATTAGGAAGTCCAGATATGTATAATATGAAAACTTTTCATAGAGTTATGTAATTTTGTACATGTACAGCATTGCACATTGTTTTTCAAGCTTCTCTTCCCCCATCCCAAAATCTCACCTTATATTAGATAAGATAGTCGAGCTAAGAGTAGATTGGGTTTGGATGAAGACACTTGGGGTCTTAGCAGGTCTGCAGGGACACTGAAAACTTTGAAGAGCTATCATCTTTAGATGGAGGAATTTTAGAATATAACATAGCAATAAAAATCAGGTTTTTTAAAAGTATATATTTTGATGTTTGGGGCCTTGACATGTGCTGTAAAACAAAGAAATCTAACAAAAATTGTGATAGCTATGTTATGTTTCAAAATTCAAGTAATATAGTTCTGTTTCTATTTGTTAAGTTTTTATTTATTCATGGACTGATTTCTCTTCGACCTCACTAATTTCTTTAAAACCTTGATTAATTAATTTGACTAAATTATCTCTTTGGTTGCCTGGGCAGGAACAGGCATGAAGGTGTATGGAGTGGTAGAAGGGTTCTCTTTCTCGATTGGGGTGGTGGTTACACAGATATATACAATTTTTTTTTTGAATAGCAAAAAGAAAAGCTAAAAAAATTCTTGACAAAATATATTAAATTATTTAAAAGAGAAACAACTATTATATATTTAAGTTGTCCTTGATCTCCCTTTGCCATTAATTTATCAGAAAAACATGCTTTTAAAGATTTTTTGTTTTTTTTCTTTGCAGCCATTGGTAGAGCCATCCTTGAACAATGAGTAACCTTGAATTAACATTTTTAGCTATTTGGGCAAAAAGTAATTTAAGCATACAGTATTCTAATGTTGCTAACATGATTTGGAAAATCAATGATTTTAAATTGCTGGTTTAATTTTTTAAACCATTTAAGCAAAAATGTCTTTATTTTGTTTGAATTTTCAGAATTGGTTTTATACCCTGGAATATTGAAACAGAAGTCCTTCCTCTCATCTCTTCTGTGTTGCCAAGAACTATTTTTCCAACAAGTACCATATCTTTAGAAAATTTTGGTAAATTTTATGAAACGTTTTTCTAGTTTTTAAAAAATTATTATGAGCTTCTTTCAGTCTCATAAAAAGTGAATGTTGGTGACTTAGAAAAACTGTAAAATAAGGTATAAACATTAAGTCCTAAATATTTCTGTAATATTTGGACAGTGACTGGACTTTAAAATTGTTCCAATTAGAAAATCCCTTTTACTTTAAGAAATTACAACTTCAAGTCTTCAAGGAACTGATTAGATCTTTAGAAGTTACATCTCCTGTTAATTGTGAACAAATAGTTTGAGTCCTTATCTATTTGTAGATAACTTATTTTCTCTTGCTTTTTGCCTAGGTCAAACAAATTCATAAAGCAAATGGCAGTTATCAGACCAAACATTTTCTTTTGTTTTTTTTTCTACAAAATTGCCCACATGAATTCAAATCTTGTAACAACTCATTTCAGTGGCATTGAAAGAAGCTGATAATACCTGATATTACTCAGATTCATAATTTGATTCATAAATATATTTTGTTTCACTTATAGATGCCTATTTTATGCTAAAATAATCTGAAGCCAAACTATTATCATTTATTGAGACATGTACTAATTTTTATTTTTTTAACAAATACATTGTTAGGTACTTCTTGCAAGGGATATGCATTAGCACATGCTCAAGAAGGAGAAGAGAAGAAGCAAACTTCTGGTACATCAAACACCAGAGGATCAAGGCGAAAACCTGCAGCAACAACTCCTACAAGGAGATCTACACGTAACACGAGAGCTGAAACAGTCAGCCAGTCTCAGAGATCCCCAGTATCAAATAATTCTGGATGTGATACCCCAGATAACAATAATCCATCTGTAAGTGTTTCCTCTTCAGCTGAGTCAGAAAAGCAAACAAGACAGGCTCCAAAACGGAAGTCTGTAAGAAGAGGAAGAAAACCACCTTTACTAAAAAAGAAACTTCGGAGTTCTGTACCTCCTCCTGAAAAATCATCTTCCAGTGATTCAGTAGATGAAGAAACAGCAGAATCTGACACACCAACTGTGTTAGAGAAAGAGCACCAATCAGATGCAGAAAGTAGTAACACTTGTACTATGCAGACAAATGTAGAAAATGAGTCTGCTAATGGCTTCAGAAGTTGCAGTGAGCAAACAGAAGAAAGTGAGGAACACACTAAGAACCATGGTACAGAGGAAAGAGTGGACTCTTCATATTCTGAATCTTGTCCTCAAGGTCCTCCTGTGCTAGTTGGAGAGGAGGAAGAAGTTCAGCAAGTTGAGAATATAGGTATAGAGGCTAGTGTTTTGTGTTTAGAAAGTGAGATTTCTAAAAATATTTCTGAAAAAGGAGGTGATCCATTAGAAAATCAAGACCAAATATCTGGACCTTCAGAATCAGAGATAAAAGCAGATTTATGTACAGATCGTCCTCCAAATGATTTTCTTACATGTTCAGCATCTGAAACTGAAGTACACCAGCCTATACCAAGCCCAAATGAGTTACCTGAGGATGCAGAGTTAGTGGTTCATGAAGAAAAAGTTATAGAGGTTAATGAAGAAAAGGTTAGAGAGAGTCCTTTAGTAGAAATTATTGATTATGAAAATTCTACAGTAAAAACAGAACAGCTTGTGGACAGCCCCAAATTAGAATCATCTGAAGGTGGAATTACAGAAACAGTGGACAGAACATCGATTGAGAGCTCAGAGGTTCAGTTGCCTGGGCATGTTGAGACAGAAGATGCAGAAATAATTGCAGTGTGTGGTACTTCAGGGAATGAAAATTTCAATAGTATTCAAGACTCTGAAAATAATTTATTAAAAAATAATCTTAACACCAAATTAGACAAATGTTTAGAAGAAAAGACTGAATCTCTGGTTGAACATCCCAGACCTACAGAATTGCCTAACACACACATTGAACAGATTCAGAAGCATTTTAATGAGGACAATAATGAAATGAAATGTGATTCATTTTGCAGTGACCAAAATGAATCTGGAATTGAACTGTCTATAAATGCTGATGCTAAACAATTAAATAAAAATTCTGTGGAACACACTTCTCAAAATAATATGCCGTCTTCTGATCCTGCAAATGAAAAGGTTGAAACTGTATCTCAACCATTTGAAAGCCCAATAGATGTGATAGATAAAGCCAAAAAGCCTCGTACTCGAAGATCTAGATTCCATTCCCCGTCTACAACTTGGTCACCCAACAAAGACACCGCACGAGAAAAGAAGCGGTCTCAGTCTCCATCTCCCAAAAGAGAAACTGAAAAAGAAAGCAGAAAGTCTCGATCACCATCTCCCAAGAAAGAATCTGTAAGAGGACGGAGAAAATCTCGTTCTCAGTCCCCAAAAAAGGATATTGCAAGAGAAAGAAGGCGATCTCAGTCTCGATCTCCAAAAAAAGATAGCACTAGGGAAGGCAAAAAATCAGAGTCACTCTCCCCAAAAAGAGACACTCCTAGAGAGAATAGAAGATCTCAGTCAAGAGTGAAAGATTCCTCCCCAAGAGAAAAATCCAGTTCCGGAAGCAGAGAAAGAGAAAGTGATAGAGATGGGCCGAGGAGAGATAGAGACAGAGACAGAGAGAGAGATAGAGAAAGGAGAGCCAGAAGGTGGTCTAGGTCCAGATCTCGTTCTAGGTCACCATCAAGATCGAGAACAAAATGTAAGAGTTCATCATTTGGTAGAAATGACAGAGACGGTTACTCTCCTCGGTGGAAGGAAAGATGGACAAATGATGGTTGGAGATGTCCACGAGGAAATGATCGCTATAGAAAGCATGACCCAGAGAAACAGAATGAAAATATAAGAAAAGAAAAAAATGACATAAGTCCAGATGCTGACGGTACAAATTCTGCTGACAAACATAGAAATGACTGTCCCACTTGGGTAACAGAAAAAATAAATTCTGGGCCTGACCCAAGGACCAGAAATCCAGAAAAGTTAAAAGAGTCTCATTGGGAAGAAAATAGAAATGAAAATTCAGGGAATTCTTGGAATAAAAACTTTGGTTCAGGTTGGATGTCTAACCGTGGTAGAGGTAACCGTGGCAGAGGCACCTACAGAGGTGGTTTTGCCTACACAGATCAAAGTGAAAATCGGTGGCAAAACCAAAAACCCCTCTCAGGGAATTCAAATGGTTCAGGGAATGAGTCTTTCAAGTTTGTGGAACAGCAACCCTATAAACGGAAAAGTGAACAAGAGTTCTCATTTGATACACCGGCCGATAGATCGGGGTGGACATCGGCATCTAGTTGGGCTGTGAGAAAGACTCTACCAGCAGATGTACAAAACTATTACTCACGACGAGGGAGAAATTCTTCAGGTGCACAGTCTGGATGGATGAGACAAGAGGAGGAGACAACTGAACAGGGTAACATTCTGTTTATTAACACTAGTTTAAGGAAAGAGATTATAAATTTAATGCCTTATTTGCATGAATTAAAATGATCTCTTTTTATAGTTTTATAATGTTAAATTGAATCCCATTGGTTTATAGGTCACTTTGCATAAATATTTACGTAAATGTTTATACACATATATATTTTCTTCATCCCACCCCTGCCGCAGACCTTACCAAAGACTAATATTTTAAGTAGCTTGTTACAATACAAAAATTTGGGATGTTTCTACGCTGGATAACGTCTATTTTATTTCAGATGTGTGTACTTGAATTATTTTGATCATTGTTCTCATATAAATAAGTTTCTCTTCTAATAAAAATTTATCTTGGCTTTTCTTGTTAAGAATATTGCAAGAAAAAAGCTGTTGAAGATTTAAAAATTGATTAACTTTACTTTTAATTTAGTAACCTAAATAAATTTTGTATTTAGTTAACTAGTCAGTAAGTTTCTTGAGATACTGATTCTTTGCTAATATTGACAGATGTTAATCATGTCAACTTAGTCTTAAAAATAATTTTAGCTGAATGTTTTCTTTTAGTTAGAAAACCATCCCACATCATATGGAAATGACAGGATTAAGCTAAATAACTGGAGATTGGTTTAGGTGTTCTCAGTCTGTTAATTACTATTTAATTTTACTGTGACCAGTGGTTCTTTGCTTCTCTGTCTAAAGAAATTTGTTACATTTTTTTCACAAGCCTTTTTTCTTTTGATAGATTCTAACCTAAAAGACCAAACAAATCAACAAAGTGATGGTTCTCAGCTACCTATAAATATGATGCAACCACAAATGAATGTAATGCAGCAACAAATGAACACACAACACCAGCCTGTGAATATCTTCCCATATCCTGTGGGTGTTCATGCTCCTCTGATGAACATCCAGCGCAGTCCATTTAACATTCATCCTCAGCTACCCTTGCATATGCACACAGGAGTGCCTCTCATGCAGGTAGCTGCTCCTACCAGTGTGTCTCAGGGACTACCACCACCACCACCCCCTCCCCCGCCATCCCAACAAGTCAGCTACATTGCTCCACAAACAGACGGAAAGCAACTGCAGGTATGTTTTTAGCAACTCAAATTTAATCAACATAGCCACTGTAAACATTTAGCTATTGGTGGGGGGAGGCTTCCTGGCATCCAAAACAGTTGTTTATTTGATTAGATTTATGGTAAATCTTCAAAACCTCACTTTTCGTCCTTCTCCAAGCCTCCCAGCATTCAGGTAAGATAATGAATTGAATGTATATGTCACATTTAGGCTACATTGTGCTGTTAATGATATGTCCAAGCAGGTTTTGTCAGATTAAGACGACCAGTTCATGAGCCAAACTAGAATGAAGTCATGGGTGCTTTAATTTTTTCCCCTAATTTATTGGATTTTTTAGGGGGTGGGAACGTGTGATAAAGTACTGTGATAAAGCATGTATTGTCTTGTTTGGACAAACACCAGGTAAAGCTGTTCATTGCCCGTTACCATTTGTGTTTCATTTTCCCGAATTTACCATGCTAAAAAAGAAAGGTGCCTCTAAAGCATATAGAAACTTTGAATAATTTATAAACATTGTGTTGCTTATAGTTTTATGTCTACATTTCAGAAATTCTGTAATCCTGACAGCAAGATCTAGTTGGAGCAGGGGAATGGGATTCCAGATAGGGGATCTAATGTCTTTATCTGCTATCAACTCACTGCAAGCCATTGACTTCACTGCCTCATTTTCTCCCATCTTTAAGGGCAGGGGGCACTTACTTGAGTTAATTTTCATGAAGAGCCTTGGCAGGAAAAATGCTGTTTTTGTCTTTAGTGTTGGTGTCAGAACATTACAGTACATGTAAATAATTTAAAAGTCATACTGACATATTTAAATAGGGCTCTGTTTAAGAATGTTACTTATTTTTCTTCAGAGTCCTTTAGATATAAATGACCTGAAATATGCATTTCTCTTAAGTACTAAGGTTGAATTGCTTTGAGTTTTAAATGTTATTTCTAATACGTGACAAAAAGATTGCTATTGAGTACAAGTAATTCATTAACTGATGATAACTCTTTAAAACAGGGCATTCCTAGTGCTTCTCATGTAAGTAACAACATGAGTACACCAGTCTTGCCTGCTCCGACAGCAGCCCCAGGAAATGTGGGAACAGTTCAGGGACCAAGTTCTGGTAATACTCCGTCATCGAGTCACAGCAAAGCCTCTAATGCTGCTGTAAAATTGGCAGAAAGCAAAGTAAGTGTTACAGTGGAAGCCAGCGCAGATAGCTCGAAGACAGACAAGGCAAGTTCAAGGTTGACAGCAACCTACATAATTTTGTATATGGTAAAGTTGAAAAAATAACAGCTTTCTATTATATAAGTGGTGAAGGGAATTTATTGATGGTCTTAAATTCTAATATTATTTGAAGGGTTCTATCTAGACATGTTGATGCCCAATGAGTTACTAGTAATATTTATTTTTTTAGAAATGTTTGCTATGTATGTTAGTAAATAACTATTTTGTGTATATGACACTACTTCAAGAGTTCCTTCTAATACTGTAAATGTGCAGTATTTTAAGTTTTATATTTTTTAAAAAAATTTTTGGAAGTGTGCTATTGGGCAAATAATAATTATACATTTTCCTCTTATCAGAAATTGCAAATTCAGGAAAAAGCAGCACAGGAGGTAAAACTGGCCATTAAGCCATTTTACCAAAATAAAGATATCACCAAGGAAGAATACAAAGAGATTGTACGGAAAGCAGTAGATAAAGTAAGTTATAGCTTTAGTTGAGTTATGTATGTATTCTTCTGAACCATCTCTATTTTAGTAAAGGAATACTTAAGTCTAATTAAAATAAGAGAAACGTCTTCTAACTCTTGTCTGGTTTTTTACTTTTGAATAAGTTCACATGAGATATGAAATGGAAAAATGTCTAGTTATCTCTTTGGGGTTATTTGTTTTTTACAAAGCTTTCAATTTTGCTCCCTTTAACAAGAAAAAAATTCCCCTCCTTTTTTCATAGGTTTGTCATAGTAAGAGTGGAGAAGTCAATTCTACTAAAGTGGCAAATCTGGTTAAAGCCTATGTAGACAAATACAAATATTCACGGAAGGGAAGCCAAAAGAAAACTCTGGAAGAACCTGTGTCTACTGAAAAAAACATAGGCTGAAATGGAGAGCACTATAAAGGACACTATCGCGATATCTGCAAAGTGCAATTTCAACATGTACCTTTAACTGAAAATCATACATAACTGTGATTGAAATTTGGTTTTGATAAAATTATTTTTTTTAACATAGGATATAATGTTTTGTTCTAAATAAATAATAGTTCTGCACTGCAACTTCTATATCCTTTCCTTTCCCCACCCCCAAAAAACTAAAAGCAAATTCAAGGGAAAGTAAAGGAGCTAAAGGAATGTGCATTTTTACTAGGACTGTGTTATAGTGTGGATACTGGAAGATGTACAGCTTTTTGATTTGAACAATGGAGTGCATAAATTAGAAATTCCTAAGTGCACTGGTTTTGGAAGAGATATATATATATATAAAATACATTTATTCTGTCAGGCTAAAAATAAAGTATGATCTATATGGTTTTCCCCTCTAATTATAGAAAGTTAAGTAATGTATTACCATGAAGAATATTTCTAATAACAGAACATACCAATTGCAGGGTTCCTAATCTGTATTTTTAAAGCACACATCTGAATAAATTGCTTAAGATAGAAAACAAATGATCACCTGAGTAATATTCAGTGTTCAGAACTTTGGAACACTTCACCTATTGTTTCACCAAATAAAGGTTATGCTGCTTGCTTTTCTTTGTGCCTTTTTTCCTCCAATTGAGATGAAGCAGTTTGATTTGCTAGATTTAAAACTTTGGCGGTCTAAATTCTTCGTTGAATTTAGAAGACCAGTTTTGAAAAAGTGTTGACTTTGTAAAAATTATGTTCTTACATAATATCTTCTACCTATCAGAGATGATAAATTATCTGTGCCAGCTGGAGAACTGCTTTGAAGTGGTGACCCTCCCTGCTGTGGGAGGGAGGCAGAATTATGAGACTCACTCCAGTGGCCTTCAGGTGGTTGTTCATCTGTCTAATCATTAACGAAATTCTTTTCACACTTGAGAAATCTCCAAATGCTTTACAATGAATAAAGTGTTAATTTGGTGACCATGTGATGGCCATTAACCATGTTGGAAAATCTAGACATTAAAATCTGTGTTTTGGAAAGGGTGATAAATTACATAATGGAGTCTTGGTTAGGATTTCAGGGACCGGGATTTGTTTTTTTTTTGTTTTTTTAATCCTAAAGTATGTTAATTTTTATAAAAGGTAAGTTAAAAATGTTATAGTACCATGATTTTAATTGGCATCTTGGAAGAAAAAATGGGCTATCTCCATGACAAACTGTCTTTTATTCCAGTAACAATTTTCAATAGATAACAAATAACTGGAAAGCTATTCAGATAAGATGTAAATGGCTCGTAGATATATGCCTAAATGAGACAGACCGTTTTACTAGCTAAACTGGCAAGAGCAATACTCTGTAGGGCTGTGCTTTTCTGAAGTAAAGATTATGTGTTTCTCAATTTTATGTGCACAATACTTTCCTGGTGCTAGCTTTGATAGGCACAATATTTTGAAATGACAGTCCCAATAATGATTGTCCTAGTTCATAATCTTTATTAGATTATGAGTGTAACCCCAAAAAGTGTTAGAAATATTTCCAGGCAGTTCTTGATCTTTATTCTGCATTTCTGGGCATTTGTAATATGGTATTCTACTGATTTATATATATTTTAAATTAAAGTTTGTGTTTAGATTATGAAGGGAAAGAAATTTGGAAGTATATTCTAATAAAATATTAAGACTTTTAAATATAAATGCACACCTCATTTGTTTCAGTTTTGAACTCTGGAAACAATTGTGTGAACTTTCAGTCTATTTTGAGTTAAAGCTGGTTCGCACTTTGAAAATTTTGTAGCAAATTGCCCAGGCTGATTAATCACACAATACATACTTTTCCTTTATTTTCTTTCAGTGACTTTTGGGAGTTGGGTGACATTTTAAAATGCTTTATACCATTTATCTTTTGCAAACATGTTTAAAAGTTTTGAAGAAAAACTAGGTGGTGTGGTCAAGAGTTAAAGTTTGACATCTTTAGTAGCGGTGCAATGAATTATTTCCACCTTTCTTGAGAATAACAAGTATGTGTTCCATATCTGGTTGGGGTACTGGTTAGACTGCATTTAAGATAGCTAATGAAGAATGTTACTGGATTAGAATTCAAACTTTTAAAACTTTGAAATATTTAAGAATGTATTAGAAAGTGCATGCTTTATGTTAAAAATACATTGCATTACTATTCCCCATTCTTTTTTTCAGAAATTTACATTAATTTTGCATGTGCACAAACTTAAAAACATTTTGTGGGGTTACAGATTTCTCTTGTTATTTATGAAGATTCAGTATTAACTTAACCTTTGAAACCTTGGTCCCTTTAACTTACTAGTCACATTGATGACCTATGTTTTAGGCTGTAGTGATGCCTAGAATTTTGAGACTGAAAATAGTTTATCATTTTAACATTCCAAAAGTTCTGTGATTTTTTTTTTTGTTCTGGTAATTACCACATTTTCTTCATTATCTTCCTTTAAATGGCCAGTGTGTATTGCTTGAATGTTCCATCCAAAAGATGTAGCTTCAGAAGCACAGTGGTTGCCCCGCGGTCTGTGAGACATTGTTTATAGTGTGAGGATGGAGTGCTGTCTACTGAAACCATACTCAAACAGATATGTAGTATGTAATATTTTCTAATAAATCCTTTTGATAAACAAATAGTGTCTTTAACATTTATTATTAAGATTCCTGGGAAATGGTGACTTTTACCTCATCTTAACTCTTTCCTAACGTGTTGAATTATTTCTTGGATTTGTATCAAAGGAACTAGCATTATATTGGGTTGTCGGAAAAGTCATGACACATTTTTGCAATGAAAAACGGAAAAAATACGTCATGACTTTTCCGACAACCCAATAGTTACATTAATGTCCAAGTTATAAAGCAAGCTTAGAGTTAGCTGTAAGCATCTATTTTAATAGCAGTCATTCTTAATTACATAACCATTGCAGGAAATAGAAAAAATTTAGTAAACAAAACATTTTTGAAGAGGGAAGAAGCCAAATAACAAGGAGCAAAAAATTACTTGTAATTCTACCAATTAAAGGTAACAACTACTAACACTGATCAAACTGCACATAACTGTTTCAACTTATCGTTTTAACTTAGTGATGTATTGAGAAGTTTCCATTTTAATAAAAATTACAGCAAGATTTTTAATGACTATATAGTATTCTATTAATGCAGCGGTTCTCAACCTTCCTAATGCTGCAACCCCTTAATACAGTTCCTCATGTTGTGATGACCCCACCATAAAATTATTTTCGTTGCTACTCTATAACTGTAATTTTGCTACTGTTATGAATCATAATTGAAGTATCTTTTTGTTTTCCGATGGTCTTAGGCGACCCCTGTGAAAGGGTCGTTCAACCCCCAAAGGTGTCGCGACCCACAGGTTGAGAACCACTGTATTAATGGAACATGGATATTCCATTATTGAAAACAGCTGTTTACTGTTGGATATTAAATTGTTTTTACTATTACGAGTAAATAAGTTAAAGTATACACTGTACTGATTAAGTCAGGTAAACATCTTCCTACATAAACTACCCAATTCACATTGTTTTCTTTGGTCAATCAGTTTTTACTTCCCCATAACAAATTTTAAAACGTAATTATATTTAATGTAACACCATCATTTTCCTAAGCTGATTTTTCTGTCCAGAGAAAACCATCAGAAAGTTCTGTTGCTTTATCTTTACGAATTCTTCACTGAGTTTACAAAAGTGCTTTTTGAGGTTCTAAGATAATAGGTTTCACAGATGTTTTTCTCCAGCACATGAATTCTGTAATGTTCTGCATCTCTGGTCCCCTTAAAAAATTGAAAATATATTGTTGTCCATGTTCTATTTTATCATGGCTCTATTGTGTTCTTATGATGGACATTTATGTGCAAGTTTGGGCTACTAGCAACAATGTTTTAATGAACACCCTTTCTGATTTATCTCTATGAACCTTTTTTTATGTATGAGGTTACACTGAATTTCAGGATAGGCACATTTTTAATTTGAATAGATGTTGCCAAATTGTCCTGTAAAAGGTATCCTAATTTATGGTTCTACCACAGTTCCTGAGCATAATGCTTTACCTTTAATTCCACCTTTGATATTGTGACTGCATATAAGACTGTACTTGTTTATATGTTCTTAAAATCTATTTCATCAAACAATACACACCTACTGTGTCAGGAATTCTTGGATTCTTCATCAGATTTATTAATAACCTCATTCTAAAATAATAGTACAATATTAACATAAAGCTTGTAATATGTGCCAGGCAGTCAAACTTTTTTTTTTTTAATTGGGGAACAGCTATGGTCATGGGTCACACACATGCTACAGTGGCATAGCTGACTCTCCT
The DNA here is from genome assembly GCF_001890085.2 of Hipposideros armiger. Classification (NCBI taxonomy): domain Eukaryota; kingdom Metazoa; phylum Chordata; class Mammalia; order Chiroptera; family Hipposideridae; genus Hipposideros; species Hipposideros armiger. Next base: position 2,126,911 of record NW_017731544.1, on the reverse strand, counting down.
AAGGAAGTCGCAGCTCACAGTGGTCCATGAAAGGATTGAACTGGCAACCTTGGTGTTATTAGCACCACGCTCCAACTGAGCTAACCCGTCACCCCCCACACAAACATTTTATGTGTTACCTCATTTGATGTTTTATAAAACCAATTATAATAATTATCTTTGTTCTATTGATGAGAAAATTGAGATGCATAAATCATTAACTGAATCAGTTAACACACCAGCTTAGTGATTGAGCCAGGATTCGGACCTAGGATTGGCAGATGCCCACGTAAGTGCTTGACAAGGTGCCCACTTTGGTCTCAGAGTGCCTGGGGTGTTACACCGAGCTCACAGATGTCAGGTTTATGTAATGCATGGGAGTAATGGTTGAACTAAAAAGTGAAGTATAATTGGAGCACGAAGAGGACACAACTGATTGCTTGGAAGGAGTGAGGAAAGGATGTCCTGTCTCTAAGATCTAGACCTCATTTTTGCCATTTTAATAGCACTCCCATTTTTTCCTCATGAGACATTAAGCCTTTAATCTTGAAACCATCTTTCATGAATTCTCTGTTCTCGCCTCATCTCCATTCTCTCAAAAAATTGATACTGCTTCTGTATCTTCTTCCTTTGCAATATAGTTCCCAGCAGTGTTCCTATCTGACCTTTTAATAGTCACAGTATTAGATTCTATACACACCAGTTCATCTTAGACACCACAGACCTCTTCCAGTAGCACAGCTTTGGTCATACTTTTCTACATTTATTTCACACAGCGCCAGCCTGTGTGTTATTACACTAGAGGAGAATGAGCAAAACAACACTGTTCTTGCCTTCATGGAGCTATATAAAAATGGTAATCCAAAAACAGTCCTTGACATCATATGTTCTTGGAAAATGCGTCTTTAACCAAACTATATAAGGAAACAAATTTTACTATAGACTCATTGATATAGACAAGAGGCAAGTTTCTACAGCATACTTCTGGTCACAAGATCATCAATCTTCTAAATAAAGACCCAAAGCACTTCCAATATTAAACATTGAAATAATGTATGTGAGGTATACATTTAAGAAAGATTAATAAAAACAATCATTTTCCAACCCACTTATTCCAGTTCAGGGTCATGGGAGGCTGGGGGCTCGCCCAGCAGCTCAGGACACAAGGTGGACCCCACCCTAGACAGGACACCCATCACTGCGCATCACACACCCACACTCAGACTGGGACAACTTGGACGTGCCAGGGAACCTCATGTGCACATCTTTGGGATGTGGGAGGAAACTAAAGTACCTGGAGAACAACAACACAGACAGTGGCCCCAGCTGGGAAGCTGTTTCCTCTCATCAACATAAAACAACGTTGAACAAAATGACATTATTTGAGGACCTGCTGTATATACAACTGATAACGGTACAACGGAGGACTACAAGGTGCTCCAAGAATCTATGATAGGATAATAGGACCTAAGAGTTGTCAGTGAGTGTCCCTGGGAGAGGTGACACGTAAGCTAAGAACTAAAAGATGGATAAGAACGAAGCACAGAGAAAGGATGAGCTGGCAGGGAGAATAGCAGGTGCAAAAAGGTCAGCAGCCAGCGAGCATGGCAACCCTAAGCCTAGAATGGCCGTAACCAAGACTGGTGGAGAGTTTTTAAGACAAAGAAAAGCTTTTAAGCAGGAGGTGTTTGACATGATCAGATTTACAGTTTAAAAGATTACTCTGCTGAAAATCTTTCAAGTCTCAATAAAAGTGGTTAAACATGGAAAAAATGCCCAATCTTACATTTAATTTAAACAATGTTGTAAATTTTATCAACCTGATAATTTTTTTTTTTTTTTAATTCTGGCACGTCCCATGAGGAAACAAAGTACTGGTGGGAATACAAATTTGTACAATTTTTCTGAAAGGCAATTTGAAAATAAGTATATAAAGTATAAAGAGTCTTAAAAGGGCCATATTGATATCTTTCCATAATGATATATATTGGTCCACACAGACCTTTCCAGTATTTAATAGTTGAGAATTGGAGGGGGTGGTTAAACTATGCTTCATTTATGTGAAGGTATTTTGCAGGTATTTTATTTTCAGGAAAAAAATAGAATAACATTAAATGGAGAGAAAATTGGACACAAACTACACTATTACCACCTTATTTTTTTTTAATACCAAAAAATACAAATTATTAATAGGGGTTATTTCTGGGTAGCAGAGGATTTTTTTTCTGTACGCTTTTCTTTGCCTTCCAAGTTTCCTACAGTGAACAAGAATTGTATGACCAGAAACACAAGTTTTTTTTTAAAAAATTGCAGTCCTCATTGCTTGGGGTGCGAAGGTGGGGGGAGGTGTGGACGCCTCGCTCTAGGCTCAGAGCTGCCAACTTGCCCCTCTTGCACTGGCCTGAGTTCTCAGCTTGAGCCACCAGGTGGCTGTGATAAGCTTCTGATGATTCCCCACACAGCTCCAAGGGAAGAGCTCAGCCTCCTCTGGTAGCTGATGGTTGGTTGCTAGTCAAGAAAGGGGACTTCCCAAACCATAACTAGCTTCAGCATATTCCCCCCAATCCTGTGAGCATTGCAGGAAACAATCCGTTTGTGGTGGTTAAGTAGGGGTCTTGGCTTTAGAGCTACCAGAGAACTAGGGTACAGTTTTGTGACCTTGTACTTCTCTGATCTGGAGACTTACATAAAAGGGGCTGCTGCCACCTACCTTGAGGACTGACAACAAAGGTCGCTGCCACCAATCCATTGCCAACAGGAGTCTCCAATCTGGGGTGCAAATGAAAGGAGAAACTTCATTCAGGTAAACAGTTTGTAAACGAGAAAATACAACCTCCAGAAGAAACGGAAAAGTGCACTCCAGACAGGCACCTGAGGCCGCTTATATAGAGAAAATGCTGCCTTGGTCCCTGATTGATCAGAATTGTGTGATCTGATTGGTCATTATGTAGCCGTAGTCAGTATGGTTGCAAATGAGGATATAGCTGCCCAGATCTGATTGGATGAGGCAGGTCTCAGCCCATTGGTTGAAATATGATTCCGGGAGTTCCTTGGTAAGGTTGAGCTCAGAGCGCAGGAATGCAGTGTAGGAGGCTCAGAAACCGTCTGTGGCTTTTCCGTGATATGCACTGCTTGAGAGGCCTCTGTAAACAATGGCTGCTAGACTCTGATTATGAATTTGGTCTCTTTTAACTACAAGGCGTCCTTTTTGGCAGGTGTATTCCTTTTTGTTTTTTGGGTTTTTTTAAAAAGATTTTTATTGGGGAATTGGGGGATGGGAACAGCGCTGGGGAATTGGTGGAAGGGAAACAGACAAGTTGCAGTCCTTTTGTTCTTCAGTCTAGTTGTGGAGGACGTTGCTTCACTATCATTGTGCTCTTCCCAGGCGAGGCAGATCAGTTGCTGGCTTCTAGACGGCCGCTCACGCTGGCTGCTGGCTACACACGGTAGCTCATGGCAACCCACTGCAGCAGGGGCTGCAGCCTACGCCGTCGCCAGTGACTCACTGGCAGCCCAACTCCAGGTTGAGCTGTTGTTCAGCATCTTAGCTGTGGAGGGCAGTGTCACTGGCCCTCTTATGTGGGATCCGAACCGGGGCCCTCTGGTGTCCCAAGCCAGCTCTTAACCATCGCGCCACTCGGCCTGCCCGGTGTACTCCTTTTTGGAGTCAACAATGTGAATGTCAAAATTTCTTATTTTCTTGGGGAATTTCTGCCCTTCTAATCCGACTGTTTTCCCACTGCCTGTTCTTGGATAATGATGGAAATGCAATGTACTTGTCCAGTGGTTTGCCATCTAGTTGAATATTTAGGGTGGCAGGGAGAGCTCTAAAAAGGCAATACATGCGCTCACCTCAGACCAATTCAAAGTCTCTGGGTAATGGAATAGTTTAAAAATCTCCCCAGGTGGAGGTTTATGTGCAATCAAAACGCAAACCACAACCAACTGTATTGATCCCTGTAGATCACAGCTTGTCTTAAAACCAGTTGGATTCCATCCCTGCTCTCAGAAGCGGCAGTAGCACCCTTTTTAAAACCTTGTTTTCAAATTCTGACCTACTACTTTATCGGGTTTAGATCCCACTAAGTAGAGAGAGGTCTTGAACATTTCCAGGGTGTTCGCACAGTTCCAGGGTGCTTCAGACTCTTGTATTAATAGAAGCCCAGGTGTTGGCAAGGTCAGGCTGTGCATGCTTAATTCAACAGGTTATTTACACACCCGCCTAAAGGAATTATAGACACTTCTAAAATCATCGTAGCATGGCTTTTTCTAAATCACTTCAAGGAAGTCTTTTTCTTTTACACTTTAAAAGCTGATACCATGCCCTCCTCAGCTCTAGCCAGTACACTTTTGATTGCCAACCACAGCAGCTGTGGCTAACATTGAGTGCTTCTGAACCGGCTCTGTGCCAATATTTTATTCACATTATCTCCTTTAATTTTCATAACAACCCTGAATGTAGGTCCCATTATCAACCTAATTTTACAACTGAAGAAATGAGGATGAAGTTACTTCCCCAAGATCACTCAGTTAGTGGACAAGTCAGACCTCACAGATGAGCCTGAGTCGGAAGCCTATTCCGGTAACCATCTCAGTCCTGCCTCTTAGCTCATCACTAGGTCTGCCCAGCTGTATGTGCCCCAATACTTCCTCTTCCTCACTCGAGCTACCTAGGCAGGTTGGGCACCATAAACGGCTCATCCATCTTTTTATTTCTGTTGCCCCTCTCCAGAGTACATGAAGTTCTCACAACCAGTCACCTATGCTAACCAACCAGTCCCCCTAACTAGTCTCCTGGATGAGACAGTAGTGTGTGCACACTTAAAAGTGTGCTTCCTGAGTTAGACTGTGGCAGCTTCCTGCTCCCTTCTTTTTTTCACTAAGCTATTATTTTAACAAACCATGCCAATTTTCAAAGGTTGTACAACTCAGAAAGTTGCACGTTCCAGGCAACTGCCCTGCAAGGGAATTTGTTGAGGGTCAACCCTAAAATTAGTCTAGTGTTCTTTCAGATAGTTTAGCTGTAAGGGCATCATGTCTGATTAATCCTAAGTAACAAATCCTCTCTAAAGCAACAGCAAAATGTTTTCACCATCAGTTTGGGGAAGTCATACAGTCCAGTCCAGGGATTCTGGGGCCCATCTCTACCAAATGCAGTTCCACCTATTTGTCACCTTTGATTTCCAGGCTACACTTTGTGGAGCCCTTTAGGTTCTCCTTACTTGGTGGCTAAGCCATTTCTCTGCTTTTTAGCAACATCTCACTCACTCTTCTCCTCCCTGGAATTCTGTCAAGAGTTTTATTTCTGTACCTTTTATATGTGTGTGGAGTGTTTATAGCTTTGCTCTCTTACTATTTAAACCCTGCACCGTTTCATCTATAACCTCCTCTTTGTGAGCACGGTTTCTCCAATCTTAAACACTCTCTTGCCACTATTAGGTGAAATTTCTATTGGCCTTTAAAGTCTCTAATTAAAAGGCATTTTTTTTCTTCACAAAGCCCTTACTACTTTGCCTTCCCCACCCATCAATCAAAGGAAGCCTGTCACGTGTTGAACTCCCCACTTTAGTTCTCTTATGGCCCGTTTTGCCTTTGACCCTATTGGGTAGCATCTGTACGCTCGTCTTAGCCTTCTTAACCTTAACCTTCCAAACAAGCAGCAGAGGTACTCCATCGATACTGCAAGCTGCATGAGATTTAAGGGAGGTATAAAAGGAAAAAAATGCTATTAACATCCTAAAAATGTTTAAGAGGAATAACTGAGCAAGAGAGTCAGCTAACAGTTGGTCAAACTATGCGCCAGAATGGATAATAGTTGATTATAAACTGTGATTTCAATTTACTATAAACCTTTGCCTTAGAAATGTTCCTTCGTTAATGGGATTCCCGAAAAGTTTTGCTGGCTCTAAGAAGTTGAGTGATGCCAAATAAATAATGAAACACTTGGAAAATAAATCTGAGGAATTATGGAAAACCTTAAAAAGACAACAAAATGCATAGAAAGAAAATACTTAATAGAAACAATGAGGCAAATACAAAAAAAGAAGATTGGTACCAAAAACGGGTGTCTTGTGTGTATATACTAGCAGTCTGACTCTCTGTGGAAAGAATTCTCCCCATTACTCTCTATAATTAGGTTCCATGTGTGCTGGTTAAATAGCTGCACTTACTTGCCATATGACCTCGGTCAAGGTCCTTACTATCCTAACCCTCTTTATCCCACACTAAACATTAGCTATTACACTGGGCTGTGAAGATTGAGAGAATACATGCAAAAGGCTTAGCACAGTGACTAACAGAGGAAAGCGTTTAGTAAATGTTCATGACCAAGCACACTTAGTTTGGAAACGATTTGAATGTCCATCAGTAAGGGATCAAGTAAAATCATGGTACACACATAAAATGGAATACTATACTACATAGCTGTAAAAAAGGATGAGAGCGCTTTACATACCAATATGGAAAGATCTTAAAATTTTAAGCAAGTGCAGCAGTGTTTAGAATATGAAATATTTTGTGTAAAAATGAGAAAATATTCCAAGTTGCTTGTATGTAATTGACACCAGAGATGTACTTCTGAAACATGAACAGTGGTTCTCTGGCATGTGGAGTTGGGATACAGCAGGTGGGTGAAGGGAGTTTTCATTGAATACCTTTTAAAAACTTTTGGATTCTTGAATTGTATTACCTATTCACAAAAGTTATTTTTAAAAGGCAGTTTATCTTTTGAATAAGTACGTGTGTCCAACGTGGACTGTATTTCAGACTGAAATCCACAGGAACCAGGACTTGACTTAATGACAGCTTTTTTTTTTTTTTTTTTT
>NW_017731544.1:2032608-2115108 GCF_001890085.2 Hipposideros armiger | reverse complement strand
ATAAAAGAAACTGTTTTTTTTTTTTTTTTAATTTATAAACTTGCAAAAAAATTATAGTATTGATGTGGCTGCGTATACAAAGAGAGATTATAAAAGTGGGCGCTGTCTACTAAAGAAAAGAGTGATGCTTAAAGTTGAGGAGAAAAGTAGTAAATCAGGCCAGAAATGGAGAGATGGATAAACATGTGATGAAGAAAGGTTGGAAATGCGCGGGTCCACTTATACACAAATTTTTTTCAATAAAAACTGTAAATGTATTTTCTCTTCCTTATTACTCTCTTAATGATATTTTCTTTTCTCTAACTTCATTACAGGGATACAGTATATATAATACATGTAACATACAAAATGTGTGTTAATCCAATGTTTATGTAAGGCTTCTGGTCAACAGTAGGCTATTAGTAGTTAAGCGTTTTTGGGAATCAAAAGTCATATGCAGATTTTGACTGCCCAGGGGTCAGTGTCCCAACCCCTGTGTTGTTTAAAGGTCAACTGTATTAGTAAAATATCAATGGTAAAAGCAGGTGATTGGTATATGAGTGTTCACTGTGAAACTGCTCACTGTGAAATTATTCCAAGTTTGCCTTATGTATGAAAATTTTCACAATACATGTTAGAAAGAAATCAACCAGCAAGCGATTACCTAAGAACCTCAGTGCCTTCATTAAAATAACCCTGGGTAAAAGGAACTAACAGAGGAAAGAAAGGAGATGAAGACTTCTAAATTTTGAACGAAAAACATTGTAAGGAAGCAGTCTATGGGAAAAGACAGAAATTCAAAGGCAAAATTTAACATTTTTACCACAGCAAAACAAAGTAAAAAAAAAAAATGAGATTGATGACTAAGGAGTTGGGCATCTTTTCATATGTTTTTGGCTATTTGGATATCTGCTTTTATGTACTTTCCATATGTAGAGACTCCACACACTGAAAAAAATGACTAGAATTAAATATTAAAATTATAATACCAAATTTTGGCCAGTATGTTGAGCAGCTGAGACTCTCATACATTGCTGGAGGGAATGTAAACTTCTTTGGAATGTTTGGCACTATGTACTAAAGCTATAATATCCTAATCACCAATCCTTCATAAAAGCTCAATAGAAATATGTACATATGTGGTCAAAAAACATGTATAGAATGTTTACAGCAGCATTTTTCTTAAAAGCCCCAAAATGGAAAACAACACATCAAAAGTAGAATGGAAAAAATTAATTTGAGTATATTAATACAACAGAATTCTATATTGCAACAATATGAACAAAATACTGCTACATGAGATAACACCAATGAATCTCACAAACAATGCTGAGTAAAAAAAATAGCTACCACAGGGAATATATACATACATATGTGTGTGTGTGTGTGTGCATATATATACATATATATATACACATATATATGTATATACCTATATACACACACACATATATATATACATATATATATATATATGTACACACACACACACACACACATAAATATAGCTCTACTTATATAATAAGTTAAAAATCAGGCAAAATTAATTTGTGGTGTCACAGATCAGGAGAGTGGTCTCACAGAGGAGGACGGGGCAAAGACTGGTGGGGCCTCAAAGGGGCTCTGTCTATGGTACTGCTGTTCTATTTCTTTCCCTTTTTAAAAAAAAAAATTTATTGGGGAATAGTGTGTTCCTCCAGGACTCATTAGCTCCAGGTCAAGTCGTTGTCTTCAATCTAGTTGTCTTCAATCAAGGAGGGCGCAGCTCCTTGGCGCATGTGGGAATTGAACTGGCAACCCCGGTGCCATGAGCCTGTGCTCTAACCACCTGAGCTAACTGGCCACCCCTGCTATTCTATTTCTTAACTTGGATGGTTGGTTATATGAGTGGTTCACTTTGTGGTAATTCATTGAGCTTTACATTTCTGTGTTTTATACATTTTTTTAGACATAATTTACTTTGAAAGCTTTTTAACGAAATTTTAAATAAACAATGAAATTTCTAAAATTTCTGTAAAAAAATAATAGTCATAAAAAGATGATTTAAAAATAACTTACAAAGTGGTATCAAATTATTTCCTCTGTATAATCCATAAACATTTTGACAAGGAAAGCCTTTAGTTTAAAAAATTTAATAAAAGCATAATATTTTTTAAACTGATAGTCATATAAAAAAGTGTTCTTTTATTTTTATGTCACATGTATAATACTAAAAATACTAAATTTAACCACCAGGATGATTTTAAGGTAACAATTTCATTTTTGATATAAATTAATATCTTTTATTTTGGGGGAGGTTAAATAAGCACTCACTAACTAGATAAAAAAAATGAAATATGCCTGTTTTGTTGTATAAAATGATACTTTCAATTTCATATTTCAAAAGTTCCTTTTTGATATTTAACAAAGCATAAACAATGTGTTACTTTAATAAACTTAGTAAAAATAAGAAATAATTTGTAAACAGCATTAGTGAAAACAATTTAAGACACGAGTCAGTTTCTAGGAAAACAGCAGCTTGAGCAGTTTATCTCCTTTCTCTCCCAAAATAAGTAAAAGAGATTTATTTTCTGGAGAAACTAAACCAGGAAGACTTAGGACTTACAGAGATGTAGACACAATGAAGGTTAGGGGGTTAGGGATCAATCGGGCAGAAAACGGGACTGGGTGAAAGTGAACATACTTGAACGCGATAGCCTCCTGATCCCCCTCCCCGACTCTGTTTCCAGAACGCAGGACCTCACATTGACTCTCCTCCAAACTGCCCACCTCGAAAGGCAAGAAAATCAGAGACTCTTCTCTGGAGAAACAATCTCGCTACCAAAACTGACAAGTGGAAGGGGCTTCTAATAAACACATTGGCTCATCGGGGGTCAGTGACAAGTGGAGATCACCTGCCCAGAGGTTCCAACTAGCTTCTAGGTATTTTATAATGAAGCTAAAAATTCTCAGACATTTGAGGAAGTTTGAGGAAATGGGAACTATACCCAGAGCAGAAGAAACTTAAAAAATACTAGAGATTAATATCCCCTGAGAGAGATGAGAAGGCACTCTATTCAACATATGAATAGGATGTTATAAAATAGCAACAACTGGCAACTCAGAAAGAGCTCTTAGAAATTAAAGCAGGATAGCTGAAGTAAAAATTCAATAAATTTGATGAATTTGATGCAAGTTAAAGGGATTCCCAGAAAACAGATTAAACTGGAAAAAAAAAAAAAAGAAAGCTAAGAGAGAAAAATCAGAGGATCAATTGACAAGGGTCTAATACCCAAAAAACAGAAGTTCAAGAAATGAGGAACAGAAACAATGGATTGCAGGGAATTATAAAAAGAAACATTGAAGAAAATTTCCCATTACTAAAGGACATGAATCTCCTGATGGAAAGGGTCCAGTGAAATGAAATGCCCCCTTCAATGACAAGAAAACACTGACATCAAGACACACCATCATGAAATTTCAGAAGAGTAGACATAGATAAAAAAGAAAAAAAAAGATCCTAAGAGCTTCCAGAGGAGGGAAAAATAGATCACATACAAAGAAATGGGAACCAGAATGTCACTGGACTCAACTGCAAAGCTGCATGCTAGAGACACAGGAGCAATGCCTTCAGATTTTTAAGGAAAATGATTTTCCAATCTAGAATTCTGTAACTAGCCAAACTACCAAGAGTAAGGGTAGACTAAAAACATTTCTGGACATGCAGGGTCTTAAAATTATTGGAGGATGTGCTTTAGCATGAAGAGGGAATAAATCAAGTAAAGAAAATAAGTGGACTTCCAGGAAAAGGGATTCAACATAGAAGGAATTCCCAAGAATAGCTGTGTGCTAGGCTGGCAAAGCAAGCTGTCTAGACTGTAAAGGGAACAAAATGTAAAACTGATAGGGGTGTAACAATTGTGTTTGAGTATTGGATAGCTTACATATAGACTTGAGAGATACTGATCAAAATACATGGAAAAATCAGCATTAGGCCCAAAAAAGCTACACAAAGAGCAAGGCAATCATTAACCTCAGAAAAACACAGAGAAAAAAAAGGTAGTAAAAGTAGTACTCGTTTGGTTCAGCATCAAAAAACTGGACAACAATCAATTTAAGATTTCATCAAAAACTGATGTAACAATATTATGCAGAAAGGAAAAATAGGAGGAACAGAAGTTTTAGGAGTATTCAATTCCTTAGAAAAAGAGTCAATAGGAACATAAGCATATTATTGATAAATATGGAGGCAAACAGCAGAAAAATTAGCTCAAATTGTTGCAAGTTCACTCTGAGCTGAGAGACGGGCAGGAGGTGAAGTAAGGGACTACTTATGCTTGTTTTGTTATAAGCTTTTTAGTACCATTTAATTTTTAAATGTTAATTTTTACAAAAGCTTTATTGATATCTAAGTCATATATTATGAAATTCACCCATTTAAAGTGTATAATTCAGTGGTTTTGGTATATTCACAGAATTGTGCAACCATTACCATAACCAATTTTTGATCTTTTCATCACCCTAAAAAGAAATCAAGTACCCATTAGCAGTCACTTTCCATTATTCCCCAAATCCTTTCTTCATCATTGTTGTTTTTAATTTTAAATTGTGGTAAAATACACAAAATACAAAATTTACTATTTTAAGCATTTTTAAGTGCACAGTTCAGTGGTATTAAGTACATTCACGTTGTTGCACAATCACCACAATCAATCTCCAAAGTTTTTCATCACCTCATAACCAAACTCTGTCCCACTAAACAATTAACTCCCTATTGCCTCCCTCCCTCCAAGCCCGTGGTAACCACTGCTCTACTTTCTATCTCTATATATTTCATTCTTCCAGTAGAATATAAGTGGAACCAGACAGCATTCGTCCTTTGCCCTTTTGTGTCTGCCTGATTTCACTTAGCATAATGTCTACAATGTTCATCCATGTTGTAGCATATATCAGAAATTTGTTCCTTTTTAAGGCTAACATTCCATCATATAGTCCACACTTTAGCTATCCATTCATCTGTTGATGGAGGAGGCTTGGGTTGCTTCCACCTTCCACCTTTTGGCTATGCTGCTTTATCTGTTCGACTCCTTGATTTTAGTTCTTTTGTGTGTATACTACCCTAAGTGCAATTGCTGGATCGAATGGTAATCCTATGTTTAATTTTTAGAGGCCCACCATACCGTTTTCCACAGTGGCTGTGCCATTTTATAGTTCAATGAGCAATGTGCAGGGGTTCTAAGTTTTCCACATCCATGCCAACACGTATATGTGTGTGTGCGCGTGCACGCGTGAACAACAGCCATCCTGATAGGGATGAGGTGGTATCTTACTGTGGTTCTGATTTGTAATTTCCTAATGATTAATAATGTTGAGCATCTTTTCATGGGCTTATCGGCCATTTGTTTATCTTCTTTGGAGAAATGTCTATTTGAGTCCTTTGCCCAGTTTTGATTTGGTTTGTTTGTATTTTGTTGTCGAGTTTTAAGAGTTCTTTATATATCTGGGTATTAATCCCTGTATCAGGTATGTGATTTGTGATTATTTTCTTCCGTTCATGTGTTGCTAGTGTCCTCTCTGCACCACAAGTTTCTAAATCTGATGTTCCATTTGTTTATTTTTTCAGTTCAATTTATTTTTTCTTTCATTGCCTATGCGTTTGGGTCATATCCAAGAAATCACTGCCAAATCCAATGTTATTAAGTTTTATAGTTCCAATTCTTACTTTTAGGTCTTTGATCCATTCTGACTTAATTTTTGTATATGGTGTTTGGTAAGGGTTAAACTTCATTCTTTTGCATGAGAATATCCAGTTTTCCCAACTCCATTTGCTGAAAAGACTGTCTTTTCCATATTGAATGGAAACTGGCATCCTTACTGAAAATCATTTTACCATATACGTGAGGACTTATGCCTGGCCTCTCCATTCTGTTTTATTGGCGGTATGTCTGCTTTTTTGCCAGTACCACATATTTTTGATTACTGTAGCTTTGTAGTAAATTTTGAAATCAGAATGTGTGAGTCCCCCAACTTTGTTCTTTTTCAAAATAATTTTGGTAATTCAGGGTTCCTTGATATTCCATATAAATTTTAGAATGGATTTTACTATTTCTGAAAAGAATGTCATTGAGATTTTGATTGGGGTTGCATTGAATCTGTAGATTGCTTTGAGTAGTACTAACATCTTTAACAATATTATGTCTTCCAAACCATGAAGGAAGAATGTCTTTCCCTTTATGTATGTCTTCTTTGACTTCTTTCAGCATTGATTTCTACTTTTTAGTGTACAAGTCTTCCATGTCCTTGGTTAATGATTCCTAAATACTTTATTCTTTTGATTTACTGTAAATTGAACTGGTTTCTTTATTTCTTTTATTGCCTGTTCATTATTAGTGTATAGAAAAGTATCATTTGATTTTTAAATAAGACCCATGTATTACACTGATAAAAGATAGATACATCAAAGAAAAAAAAAAGATACATCAAAAGGAAGAGAATTCTCCAGAACTCAAGCTTAATCAGAAGGGAGATAAACTGCATTTAAACATCTTATACTATTCAATCAGATTATGAATTTCAAATTTAAAAAAAAGCTGATATTTCACATTGTTCAGTATGTTGTGCTGGAAGAATGAAGGTAAATTTCCACATATCTTTCTATGGACCTCTCTTTTCTTATTGCAAACAGAATTTGCTTTAGTCTAAAAAAATCACACTCTATAGCTTATGCCAATAGAGATGAGACGTATGAACAGAGAATTATCTTTTGTAGCTATCTGATTTCCTACACTCTCTTCCTCACATCTGTGAGTTTTGCCAGACTCTGTCAGTATTTTTACTCAAGCAAAACTCCTTATCACTGGAGATGTTCAACAGAAGTTCGATATGGAGATTTCAATTTGGACTGGGAGGGTGAATAGAAAATATTTAATGAATTGTTTTAATTCTTTTGCTTCTGCTATTCTAAGATCATAGGAACTAAAGATGCCAGAAGATATGTGGAAGGTTTAGAGTTAAGTAAAATAATAAAATCAACAAAACAAAAACAGTATAATGAAAACTTTTGGCTCAATAGTTATATTAGACCAGTGATTCTCAACCTGTGGGTAGCGACCCCTTTGGGGGTCTAACGACCCTTTCACAGGGGTTGCTTAACACCATCGAAAAACAAAAAGATATTTACATTATGATTCATAACAGTAGCAAAATTACAGTTATACAGTAGCAACGAAAATAATTTTATGGTTGGGGGTCGCCACAACATGAGGAACTGTATTAAGGGGTCGTGGCATTAGGAAGGTTGAGAACTGCTGTATCAGACCCAGCCAAAGTGGCTTTACTGTAAGCCTAAGAATATTCAACTAGAATGTGAGGAAAAAGCCCTAAGAAAAAGTTATTAAAATTATTTTTAGATTTCCAATTGCCTACACAAATTCTAGACATAGCTCTACAAAAAAAATGAATTTGTGAGACTTCTTTCTTTCCATCTATCAATCAAATACTTATTGAATTACTATTACATTCCCAACATTATGCTAGGCACTAAGGACATAAAAACAAAAATAAATATTCAATCCCTGCTTTCAAAGATCTCACCATCTAAGGTGGTAACATGGAAAGTGTGGGGTTGTAAAGAGTACCTGTTGCACCCTAGGTCAGGGGTAGGGAAGTAAGGAAGATGTCAGGAAAGGAAGAGGTCACCCTGAATTGAAACCTAAAGGATGAATAGGAAGTAGAAATTATCTATAATGTATTGGGCATTGTATTGGGCTAGGTGTTCAGGCTACAAAGATTAATCAGAGAAAGTCAGGACATAGGTCAAGAGAGGAAAAATGCCACATTCAAACTATTTACAAAATATTAAGGGCTGGCCAAGTGGCTCAGTTGATTAAGAGTGTGAGCTCTGAGCAACAGAATCACCGGTTTGATTCCCACGTGGGCCGGTGAGCTGTGCCCAAGCTGAGCTGCCAACAGGTGGCAGGATGGCTCAGCTGGTGAGAGCATGTGCTCCTAACAACAAGGTTTCCAGTTCGACTCCCGCATGGGATGGTGGGCTATGCCCACCCGCAACTAACATTGAACGCGGCACCTTGAGCTGAGCAGCTATGAGCTGATGACGGGTGGCTGGCTGGATGGCGACTGGACTTGGAGCTGAGCTAGCCGTGCCCTCCACAACTAAGACTGAAGGACAAAAACTTGTCTGTTCCCCTTCCCCAATTCCCCAATAAAATCTTTTAAAAAAAATATTAGGATTAAGTGTTATAAGGCAGACGTTATTAAAATAGAGAACAAACTCAGTGGGGAAGGGGAACACAGCATAGGAAAGGTGGCACACAGAAGCTAATGTCTAAGCTTAATCATGAAGAGTTTGCAGATATTCTACGCTGGCAACACAGGGAGAAGGGCATTCTAGGCAAGGAGAATAGTATGAGCACTGGAAAAAAGATATAAAAGTTCAACATGAAAGAGTCTAGCATGATTAGGAGTCTGCATATTGTTTAGTTGGGCTGAAACTGAAATGCAGGCTATGACGCAAAAAGAGAGGTGGGAAGACAATACCGTGAGAAAGGTGGGAAGAAATCACGTAATGAATGAAGCAGGGAGATGCCAGTGCTCTCGTATGGTTACTAAACCTTCATTATTTCTTTTTTTCTGAAAAACTTTGCTTTTCAAAAATTTGAGTGTTAAGGTTTTTTTCTTATTCAATTGTGAGACTACTTGATACACTAAATATAGTAACTTTTGTCATTACGGATACCTTTTCTTTAGTTTGAAGAGTTTTATTCATCTTTAATTTACAGAAGTTTTAAAATCTGATACAGTCAAATTCATTGCTTTGTTATCCTTCGTAATTGATACTACTGTTTTTATGTTTGAAAAATCCAGTTGGAAGATTATTGCAAGAAAATATCATAAAAGACCTACTGCAAGGTAAAATGGCGGGGAGGAGAACTAGGGTAGATTCAAGATATATTTAGGGGATGGGATTAATGATAGTATGTGAGAGGAGAGAGACTCAGAGAGAAAGTCACTATCTGGTAGGCAAGTTGCCTCAGAAGACAACTTTTCAACAAAGGAGCCTGAGATGCAGGAGGAATACTAGAAAATCAATTCAACCTTCAAGGAAGACAAGGTCAAAAGGCATCAGCAGAACATTCCACATCTGCTCTCTCTCAAGGACTACAATTATTATTTCTAGTTTCTATAGATTTACAAAATCCTGATTTTACTCTAGCTTAAGTCCATTAGAAAGTAACTTTTAAAACTTCAGTGTATTATAGTGAATCTTATTAATATCTATGACTGACAGCTTCATTAGCATGCCAATTATCAAACTGAATTTGATCCTCATTCCACACAATTCAAATGACCATTCTCCGCATCCCTAAGAAACTCCTAAGTTTTCTCTTTAGTAGATATACTTTTTCTCTAAATTCTATGGCAAGAAAATTAACCTAATAAAACAAGGTAAAGGAGCACCTTTTAGTTATTGCAACTTTGGTCTATTTTTTGGTTTTTAAGAGATCATGATGGCCTGACCGTGGCATAAGCTTTTGAACATATTCACAAAATTTATGACAAAAACAGTGAATATAATACAGATATCTAATCTTATTACCTGATATGTAAAAGTAAAATAATCTAAATTCACTTTGGCTATGGAAAACAGCTTACTCACCTGCGACCACATTCTGAATATTTACCAATATTTTTTAATATTAAGGCAGCTGTTAGTCGGATGTGTTTAGTTATTGGTCCCTCTTTTTCATCCTTAAAAAGGAAAAAAAAAGAAAAAGAATAAAGATCTAAATCATACAGTGCTCACACCTTTACAGATAAGGCTTTCAAGGCTTGCTTACTGTGAAATCTCGAAAGACAAGGTTCCGTGATCCTCTCCTAAGGGCCATAAGGGCAGCACTGGGATGATTCACGATGGCCTTCTGTGCTCTGGGCGTTGAGCTTGGGCCCCCTCCAGCGGGCTGCCTAAATTGATGAGAGAGAGAAAGAGACAGTCAACAGGATGCTACAGACAGACAGACAACGACCCACTTGTCAACCCCAGGGTGGTTACTTTGAAACTTTGGATACAGAATGAATAAAAACTCCCACGGTCCAGCATTAATGTTTATTCTTTGTGTCAGCCTAGGCAAAGAGGCTCTTAGTATCAAGGTGGTTTCAAGTCTTTTATTTTCCAATCTACTAATTTTAAGCAAGCAATAAATGTTTCAGTGTAGTCCATCTTTAAAGTTGTGCTGGTAAACATGCAATCAAAATAAATACAACATTAAGTCAGATAGAAAAGGACAAGGCTGTACTCATATATAGGCTATAAAACAGAAAGCAACAAAAGAACAAACAAAACAAACATACAAACTGGTAGACATAAAGAGTATGGTGGTTACTCGAGTTGAGAAGGAGGGTGGGGGGAGCACGGAGAGGGTAAAAGGGATTAAATATATGGTGATGGAAGGAGACTAGATGCTGGGCGGTTTGGGTGGTGAACACACAACGCAATATAAACATAGTGTATTATAAAATTGTACACCTGAAACTTACATAATGTTATTAACAATGTTATCCCAATAAATTTAATTAAAAAAATAAAACATAGTATATCAAAGTTGTGGAGTTCACATTTTTTAATGTAATGTGAAGATGTTAATAAAGAAGAAAATAGTCTACAATTTGAGCTGCAGGTTATTTTTACTAAACAGTACCTAAAAGTAAAATAATATTACCTAAGAATATACTGGTACAGGTATATAGGTCATCCAGGAAAAGATAACCTAATATGATAATATGAAATTATGCTAAACACTACATTGCAAACTATTACTTTGCTTCATAATCTTATTTTTCATCACTTAATAATTTTAATCCATCCGTTCAGTGTAGTTCTACTGTCCTTTATGCAAGACGTAAAATGGAAGGATTGCAGAGATGGATTTTATATAAAATTAGATTCAAACTACTCTAGATTTCTTTGGCCAAGCAGAAAAATTGCATTAGTATCTGTTGTATTCTGGTGGGGCAGTGGTGGAAAGAGAAGTGAGTTGCATGTGAAGAAACTGTGTCCATTTCCGACACTGTAACTAGCTGCATGACTCAGAATATTTCAGTTTGCCCCACTATACTTCAGATTTCACATCTGTAAAGTGGGGATATTTCTGGTATTTATTTATATAAAAAAACTAATTCAGAATATTAAATAAGTCAACGTAAAAGCAATCTTTAAATTGTATGCCAGTTTGTATCTACATTTATGTCTACAGAAAAAGACATCTATATGTAGATATAAACTTATCAGATACGATGATTTCAGTGACAGAGTTTTGACTGATTGTAACCAATATACCAACTATCTCTTCTTCCAAACTTGAGCAACACCAAACATATTCCAACATATTATTTTAAGCTATATAATACAAATTAAATACAGTGAAAATTATAGACAAAGGTATTTGGCAGAAAAATGACTTTCTATTGTCTTTAGGATAAAATTCAAACTCAAGATTAGGCTTATGAGACTCTCAGCTATTTACTCCTTGTTCTTTGGGTTTCAGTTTAAATGCACTTTCTGTCAGAAAACCATCCCTGCTCTCCTAGATTGGTTTAGGTGAGCTCTCACAGCATCTTGTACTTATCTTCATGTTGATACTTTTATACTGTATAGTAAGAATTACTTAAGAATGGCAAAATATATCTTGGTCACATATCCCTCATACTATACCTTAGTGTCTAGCACAGAGTATATGTTATTTAATAGAAACTGCATGAATAAATTATGTAAGCAGCTTCTGTGTTCCCATATTCCTAGTTCTCCGTATTTATAGCTCTGTGAAGTTGTAGACTAACTATATCTTGTTCTTAGAATTCCCTAGGTCTGGCACAATGCCCAGCATATTACAGTAGCTTAATAAATAGTGACAAACTAATTTTCACATTTTGGGAGCTAAAAATATTATTTAGATTATAGAATCTACAACTAAGGGCTTTAGTTAGAAACAGAAGATATTATGTAAATCTAATAAGGACCTTACAGGAATATACAACCAATTCAGAATTTGACTACATGCATTACAAGTCTGTGTTCAAGAAAAAACAGGTAAATGAAGAGCCATATAGTAAATGTGACATGTATACTCTTATATAGGACCTTTACTTGCCACCTTGGCCTCCATTCAAGGCGTAGTTGCAAGAAGAAACCTCTTTGCATTATCAAATACATGTTCAATTACTCTCTTAAAGGACAAAGCCATATACATAGTTCCAGTTCACAAAACATCTGTCATTACTTCCAATGATTTGTCTAGAAAGTAGAATCAAAATGTCAGAGCTATATGGTACTTACAGACCCTGTGGTCCAGTCAAACATGAAAAGCAATGCCTAGAGAATTTTTAGCAATTTAAACAGGGTCACATAGCTGGTTAATGGTAGAGCTGGACTAGGACCCAAGTTTCCACTCTTCCAATACGCTCATTTGTCTTTCATTTGTACTGTTTTGCCCAGTTTCCTGTTTTTCTTTTTGTATGTACAACAGGAGGTAAACTCATGTTCCTTACTTGGTAGAAGGTTTTTGACTTCCTGCTTGTCCTGGTTCATCTTGTTTTAATCCTGCAAGCAGGGCATCCTTTGAACAGTGCTTATCCTTTTTGAGAAAGAGGAAGTAAAAGAATACACATCAAGACCTTTAATGCAACCAGATGAGTTACTGACCAAAGAGTATTAATAAAGTGTACCTGTAAGTGTGTAATAAAAGAAAACCTCTGTCGCTGAAAAGGCTCACAACCTTCCCAAAGACACTGCCCTGGATATACATCTTTTCCTCCGTGTTCAGTTGCTGCATGGTAGAAAACCTGTGAGGGTGTCTGAAACCACCTACGAAAAAATAATAGAAACTTTGTGACACTTGGATACACTCTTTAAAATGGAAATCTTGCTCTGCTAATACAAACGCTTCAGCTCAGCATACAGAAATATTAAGCAAATTGGTGCAAGCAAATCTCAAGTTCATTTCATTTCAAAGATTATTTTGTACCAAATTTCTCTGCATATATTTCCAAGTTAAATCATTCAACTGTACTGAACTCTTTTGGTAATTTGTGTTAAGTTTAATATGTTTCATTCTCAATTACCTACAATCAATGAAGGTCAGCTAAGAATCTCTTGAAAGTAAATAAAGTGTCATTTAAAAAAACAATAGAACAATATTTTATAAAAAATACATCACCCTATTGTACTTTCAGAAGCTGTTCAAGCATTTACTAGGTTTCATATAACATATAATAAACTCCAGCAATATTCAATCTAACAATCTAAATGCTAAATGTTTTGGGAAATCTGGTTTTTTCATTGAATTCACACTTTGTATGTCTATGTTGAAGAAGTCTTATCTCTCATTTCTCCAGCATCATACCCTACTCATTCATATACCCTGGGGCTTAATAATACAAATGTCTGAGTAGGTAAGTGGCCAAGTACATGAACCTGAAGAAAGCCAGATACTATTCTCTCTTATTAATTAGAATACATAGCAATGAGAAAGAATACTGGAATTCAGATAGTAAAGAACACATTCAAAGGCTTCAATTACTAGCTAGTAACTCAAATATTTGTATAATCAGTATCTTTAAAGTTTATGGCAGAGCTCTTTTAGGATTTTACTTTTTATGAACGTCATATAAATTTGTCTATATTTCAACCAATTTTTGATGTTCAGTATACATACAATATTTCAAATTCATATTCCTTTAGGAAATGACTGACATTAAAATAAATTTTAATCAAAAGGGTAATTACATATTGAATTATAAAAGACAATGTAAAAAATCATTTTAGATTACATATTTCATACCATTCATATTCATCTATATAAATACCTACTAAATGTTTATTGTGAAACTATCATGGATTGGAAGAATTAATATTGTTAAAATGTCCACAGTACCCAAAGCAATGTACAAATTCAATGCAATCCCTGTCAAAATTCCAATGGCATTTTTCACAGAAATAGAACAAACAATCCTAAAATTTGTGTAGAACCACAAAAGATCCCAACCAGCTAAAGCTATCTTGAGAAAGAAGTACAAAGCTGGAGGCATCATGATCTTTGATTTCAAACTATATCACAAAGTTACAGTAATCAAATATTGGGTTGTCGGAAAAGTCATGACGTATCTTTCTATGTTTCTCACTGCAAAAATGTGTCATGACTTTTCTGACAACTCAATAGTATGGTATTGGCATAAAAACAGACATATTGATCAATGGGACAGAATACAGTGCCCAGAAATAAACCTATGCATATATGGTCAATTAACTTACGACAAATGAGCCATGAATATACAATGGGGACAGGATAAGTCTCTTCAATAAATGGTGTTGGAAAAGCTGGACAGCCATATGCAAAAGAATGAAACTGGACCATTATCTTATACTGTATACAAAAATTAACTGAAAGTGGATTAAAGACTTGAATGTAAGATCTGAAACCATAAAACTCCTGTAAGAAAACACAGATGATAAGTTCCTTGACACTGGTCTTGAGGGTGATTTTTTTGGATTTGACATCAAAAGCAAAGGCAACAAAAGCAAACATACACAAGTGGGACAACATCAAACTAAAATGCTTCTGCACAGCAAAGGGAACCATCAACAGAATGAAAAGGCTACCTATTAAAAGCAAATATTTGCAAATTACTTATCTAATAAGGGGTTAATATCCAAAATACATAAAGAACTCATACAACTCAACAGCAGAAAACTAGACAATCTGATTAAAAAATGGGCAGAGGATCTGAATATAAATATTTCCAAAGACATACAGATGGCCAGCAGGTACATGAAAAGATACTCAGTATTACAAATCACCAAGGGAAATGCAAATCAAAACCACAATGAAATACCACCTTACACCTGCTGGAATGGCTATTATCAAAAAGACAAGAAATAACAAGTGTTGGCAAGGATGTGGAGAAAAGGAGAACCTTGTACACTATTGGTGGGATTGCAAATTGGTGCAGCCATTATGAAAAGCAGAATGAAGGTTCCTGAAAAAATTAAACACATAACTACCATATGATCCAGTAATTCCACTTCTGGTTATTTATCCAAAGAAAATGAAAGCATTAAATTGAAAAGATATGCAACCCCATGTTCATTGCAGCATTGCTTATAACAGCCAAGATAAGGAAACAGCCTAAGTGTCCACTGATAGATGAATGGATAAAGAAAATGTGGTAGATATACAATGGAATATAATTCGGCCACAAAAAGAACGAAATCTTGCCATTTGCACCAACATGGATGGACCTAGAGAATAAGATGCTAAGTGAAATAACTCAGACAAAGACAGACAAATACCATATGATCTCACTTACATATGGAATCTAAACAAAACAAAAAACAAGCTCATAGATAGAGAACAGATTTGTGGTTGCCAGAGGTGGGGGGTCCAGGTGTGGGTGAAATGGGTGAAGGAAGTCAAAAGGGACAAACCTCTAGTTATAAAATAAATAAGTCATGGGACTATAATTAAAAAAAAGTTTAATGGGAAAGTAAAATCAGTAAGTACATTTTTAGTTTCAGAGTTTTTTAAATTTTCAGTACAGTTGTTCCCCGCTTAGCCATGATTTCGCTTTCCATAGTTTCAGTTACTCGTGGTCAATTGTGGGCTGAGAATATTAAATGGAAAATTCCAGAAATAAACAATTCATTACCTTTAAGTTGCCAATCTGGTTAGTATCGTGAAATCTCACATCATCTCACTCCTTCCCGCCTCGGACCTGAATCATCCCTTTGTCCAGTGTATCCACGCTGTACACACTCCCCTCCCATTAGTCACTCAGTGGCCCTCTCTGTTATCACACTGTCTGTCATGGTATCACAGGGCTCATGTCCAAGTAACCCTTCTTTTACTTAGTAATGGCCCCGAAGCTTAAGAGCAGGGATGCTGGAAATTTGGATATGCCAAAGAAAAACTGTAAAGTGCTTTCTTTGAGTAAAAAGGTGAAAGTTCTCAACTTATTAAGGAAAGAAAAAAAATTGTATGCTGAGGTTGCTAAAATTTACAGTAAGACGGAATCTTCTATCCACAAAATTGCAAAGAAGGAAAAAAATTCCTGCTAGTTTTGCTGTTGCACCTAAAACTGCAAAAGTTACAGCCACAGTGTGTGTTAAGTGCTTAGTATGAAAAGGCATTAAATTTGTGGGTGGGAGACATGAACAGAAAATGTGTTGCAACTGATGGCAAGGTGTTGTTGCCAGAAAGCACTGAACAAGACTTCAGCAACAAATCCCTTGAAACTAGTGACATCAAGCCTTGTCATGTAAGGGATGGTTAAGCAGAGGCAGGAATGTTTGGCATTTTATTATCTGACATCATCACAAGTAGAAGGGTGAGTACAGCACAATAAGATATTCTCAAGAGAGGGAGAGACCAAATTCACATAACTTTTATTACAGTATATTATTATAATTGTTGTATTTTTACTATTAGTTATTGTTAATCTCTTACTGTGCCCAATTTGTAAATTAAATTTTATCATAGGTATGTATGTGCAGGAAAACACATACTATATATAGGGTTTGGTACTACCCATAGTTTCAGGCATCCACTGGGGGGTCTTGGAAGGTGGATAAGGGGTACTCACAATGCTGTTTCATTAATATGAAATAAATATGAATGGAGCTCTGTTATACAGACTAAGAACTGTCACAAGGAAGCATTTCTTGTTATGTTTCTAAGATTTTACTTAAATACTATTAAATTACTAATTGAAAAGGTAAAGCTGTTTATACACACACACACACACACACACACACACACACGCAAACCAAAATTCAAATGCACTAATAGTCACTATTCAAAATGATAGTTATTTCTAAACTACTTCGCAGTATATTAAATGAATCGTTTGTTTACAATACACAAAATTAATGAATTTAACATGCACAAGAAAAAAGGATAAAGTTGGTGTTTCTTTAAATCAATTTTAATTACTAAATATATACAACTGTGTGTGTATGGTTTTAAGACAACAGGGATTTTTTTTTTTTTTTTTTTTAAGTGAGCCATCCTGCTACCTGTTGGCTGCTCAGCTCGGGCTGGACTCGAACCACTGTTGCTCAGAGCTCAAACTCTTGAGCGAGCTCTTAACCAACTGAGCCACTCGGCCGGCCCTAACAGGGATTTTTAAGTACTCATCACTTTACCTGCCCAACACAGAATCTACTGTTTCCCTCTTATCTACTGCCCTTTCCCTCAACCTAAGTCTATTTTCTCTCTATTTATCTAACCACTTATGTCACACAAACCATTCACATAGTGCAAGGTAAAGTTCTAATATAATAAAAGAAGCTGGTTGCAATGATCATATGAAGGTGATAAGAAGTTAAGGTTTCCAAATCCACTAAATGGAGTATCTGGATTTAAAATGTTTAAATGCAATTTCACAATTTTATGGATTCTTCTGGGATGGAGCGGGGAAAGAATAAGAGATAAGGTCGGGTGCCACTACTGCTTAGTAGTGTGCCTAGAACAATTTTCCCTATTACTACCTTTCCATCAATAATCAACCCCTACTCTCACCAATAACAACCTATTCATTTAAAGAAAATGTAAAAGTTCAAGAGTATCCAAAAAACATAAAAATTCCCTATGATTCAATTATCTAGATTGCTTACATTTTGGTGTATTTTCTTTAAGCTTCATCCCCCCCCACCCCCGTTTAAACAAAACCTGGACTGTTGTTGATATACTTTTATATGCTGCTGCCGCTGTACAACCATATATTGCCTTTGTACAAATGAAAAGAATGTCCTTCCTTATGATACTTCATTGCTCTCTCCTGAAATGCTGTTGTAATAAATATACAATTTTTGACATGCACAATGTGAATGGTGCCCCTTCCTCTCAATGAGCACAACCACAGGTGGAAACACTGGTTAAATAACATTTCTCTGAAACTCATTTTACTTATTGGTAATCTAGCTCTCAGGACGGGTGTGAGGCTTAAATTTGATGATACATGTAAAATTATTTGGCAAACATCAGGCCAACAATAAGTGAGAGCTATCAGCATCATGACAGTAGTAGCAGCAGTATAATAGTAGCAATAGCAGCAGTCACAGCGGTGGCACTAGTGACCTTTCTTCACCTTGCCCATCTCACTAATCATCTAACCTAAGTGAGACCTTTCCACAACTATTCCAAATGCTCCCTGTTATCAAGTAACTCTTACCATCACTCACAACTAATTTTATTAATTTCTGCTTCTGAACACATTCCCCATAGAAACTGCTTCAAACTTTTTCACCTTTTTTAAACATTGAACTTCAACCTTATTATTTTAGAGCTTGTCTCCCCCTGTGTTAGTGTGAGTTTGTGAATTTGGGGGCAATGTCTTACACTTTTATGGTTCTGTGGGAAAAGAAGGCTTATTACTGAAAGACCTTAACTTTACTCTACTAGAGCTTCCTTTTTTTCTGCATTAAATATTCTGTGATCTCAGCCTTTCCTTCCCTTGGATCTCAGCCAGAAGTAGCCACTATTTCCAGGGTTAACTCCTTCACTTATATGCTGAATTCAATTGTGTCCTGTTATAAACTATCCCCCCTTTTGAATCCTATACTTAAGTGTAATAATATATATATATATATATGTTATTCTGACTAAAAACAACAGAAACAATACTTTTTCTTTGATCCTGTTACTTTCTCAAGAGAGAAACTAGATTTAAAATACTTGGCAAAACAATGCAAAATTTAATAAATATTTAATACATTAATTATAGTAACTATATCTGGCACTTTTTTCTCAGTCATTGGCCATCTTTCAAAGATATATATTATTTTCAATTACATTATCTATACAATTTACAGTGGCTACTCCCCTGCTCGTTACTTAAATAATTGCAGCTAAAGCTCAGGATTAGTTCTTATTTGTTCATTTAAATCCCCTTCAGCCAAATTCTTTTTTCTTTCATCCTAGTGAAAAGCTTTTTGTTTCAACTGAACAAAGTATTCACATAAGGCTGCTTAGTGTAAGTTTCCTGATTCCAGCTACCCTAAGCAGCCACTTAAGGTTAAAATACTTGCTACCTGAACTAAAATAAAGCCAATAAGTATTTATTGGTATAATTTATATTGTGATTAATACTATCACTTTTACTGCTATTTCTTAGGCATCATAAACACATAAGTGAAGTAAATAAAGCACATTTTTCCTACTACCTTAAGATTTTATTATTTAAAAGCCTGCAATCTAGGGCCAGTTGAGTGGCATGTTGGTTAAGAGCTGGCTTGGGATGCCAGAGGGCCCCGGTTTGGATCCCACATATGAGGGCCAGTGACACTGCCCTCTACAGCTAAGATGCTGAACAGCAGCTCAACCTGCAGCTGGGCTGCCTTGAGTCGCCGGTGACAGTGTAGGCTGTAGCCCCTGCTGCAGTGGGTTGCCATGGGCTACCGTGTGTAGCCAGCAGCCAGCGTGAGCGGCCAGTAGCCACAGTGAGCGGCCATCCAGAAGCCGGCGACTGATCTGCCTCGCCCGGGAAGAGCGCAATGATGGTGCCAACTTGGGCCAGTGAAGCAACGTCCTCCACAACTAGATTGAAGAACAAAAGGACAGAAACTTGTCTGTTCCCCTTCTTCCAATTCCCCAGCGCTGTTCCCATCCCCCAATTCTCCAATAAAAATCTTAAAAAAAAAAAAAGCCTGCAATCTATGTAGGTTATATCAATAATACATAATATTTAATATATTTAATAATTCACCATATTCAAAAGAACGATTTAAAAACAAATATCTGTGTTTATAAATCTAAGATTGTTTCCTTTGTTTTTAAAACATAAATAAAAGGGCTGATAATAGCACTTTAGTTCAGATAGTTTTATTTAGTTTTCCTAGTTGCTCAAGCTATTGGCAGGCTATTTTTCTTTACTAACCAAAAAGTATTCCATATCACTCTTAATAGCCCTCCGCTGCTGCAAAATAAATTTGACTTAAAACACATGGGAATATATATTTATAACATATATATGAAATGTTGCAGAAAAATTTTAGTTTAAAAGTTGTATATTTACATGTTAATAAATGCTGATAAATGATAATACTACATATCGAAAATCTATACTGGAAACATACTTTAGTTATAAAAGCTATATTATTAGTTGTAGAACAATTTCCTTTCACCTCAAACTTTAACATCCAATTGTTTTAGATAGATAATATTCTATGGCAAAAGAAATATCAAGGGTATGCATTATTTTATATTCAAATAAGATTTAGTAAAAAGCCGCTAAGTTTTTTTGGGGAAAAGCCCAAACCAACAACCTTCCTGGGAGACTAACTTAATTTTACCATATTCAGTTGTAAAAGTTCAAAATGAAAAAAAGGTGACTAACTTCGCTATTAAAAGAACTTAACTTATTGCCTTAATACAGGACTAAAAATGACAAGTGCGAACTGAATAGCTGAAAATCAGTACTGGTGTTCTTGGAAACCAAATGTTTCTTTCTGCTGCTACAGGAATGAATACTCCACCCTTGGCTTCCTTGCCACAGTCAGTCCAGATTTCAAAGCCACAGGGAGGAACAAACTATGACTTAAAACCCCTATATATAAAGCAAGAAGCAGAGATTCTATGGTTACAGGTTAAGTTGGAGGGCCTCTCTAAAGCGTCCCCTTTATCCCCACACCGCTCATTCAAAGAACCCTGTGGTCAAGAGACACAGTACTAAAAACAATGAATGTAAATTCTTGGCTACCCAGAAACATCGAGTCCTCTCCTCCAATTACACAGAATTTAAAAAACAAGTTCATAAGTATTCTTTTTTTAAACAGGATATTTTTTGGGTCCGCTTTCTTAAAAAAAAAAAAAAAGACAAAATTTAATCCCATTATTTATATATTTCAATTATAAACTAAAAGTCAATATCATGCTGACAATACACAAGCAAGAAAATATAAGGATGAGGACCTTCCAATTTCTGCTCAGACACATAAAGAGCTTGAAAGTTGTCACTCGCATCCTCAGAACAAGAAAAGCTGAACAAACTGAAAATTCACATTTCTTCTATAAGTCATCAGAGAACTAAACTCACAAGGCAAACTGCCTCCCTGAATACTGGAGAGATAGTTGAATACAGGGAATCACAAATAATTTCTGGAATCAATAACTGGTAGGAATACTTAAGCAGCAACTGATGAATTGATCAAAGCTTAGTATGGACTACCTTGAAAGCTAAAAACTCCTGTGGGGCCAAGTCTCTGAGAGCCCACACTTTTAAGTTTTACTTCCAGGAATCCTACCAGGTTCTCATAGGGAAGATCGGAAAAAACTCCCTAGCACTTCCAGCAGGGGGAGGAAGAAAGTAACTATTGGGTGGTTGGGAAAGTCATGGCACATTTTTGCACTGAAAAACAGAAAAATATGTCATGACTTTCCCGACAACCCAATATTTTTACATATGCCCAGAGTATTCTTTTCTCCTTAATAAACACCTGTCCTCAGGGAAAATTACTTTACCAGAGCCTTATCTGACTTGTGGAATTCAAGCCCCCTCTAGACTCCCTGTCTCACATAAGGAAAGAAAAATAAGGCTAAGAAACTCTTCTCAAAGCCACAGTCCTTAGATTCAATCCCACTAAAAAAGTGAAATTTTATCATGTGATTATAGAATGCTTTCCGTCCCAATACCTCATCACCACATCAATAGGGAGCCAGCATAATAACAGTGGATTACAACTGAGAAAGCTGTAAGATACAGACTCTATTTATTTATGATATTTTAGTTTTTCTATATTTCAATTACAGTTGACATTCAATATTATTTTATATTAATTTCAGGTGTACAGCATACTGGTTAGACATTTATATAATTTAAGAAGTGATCCCCCTGACTAGTCTAGTACCCACCTGGCGCTATCCATAGTTATTACCATATCATTGACTATATTCCCTATGCTGTACTTTACATCCCCGTGACTATTTTGTAACTACCAATTTGTACTTCTTAATCCGTTCACCTTTTTCTCTTAGCCCCCCAAACCCCCTCCAATCTGGCAACCATCAGTTTGTTGATACAGACTCTATTCAAAAAGGAGTTACTAAAGGAACCCAAAGACAAGAAAGGAGGGGGAAAAAGAGGACACTAGAGGAAACTGAAGCCTTTAACACCTACAGTTACAGCAAACATTAAACACAGCATAACTCCCAGCCACATAAACATAAAACCTCACACTAAAGGTCTATTTACCTCAGTTCCTATGAACTGATGATACAACCTGTCCAACTTTCAACAAAAACTTATAAGGCATGCTAAATATAAACAACCACCACCACTACCCACACCACAGTCTGAAAAGACGGTAATCAGTACCAGACTCACATATGGCAGAGGTTTTGGAATTATCATACTTGGCAATTTAAAATAATTACAATTAATATGCAAAGGCTCTAATAGAAAAAGTGGCAATATACAAGGAAAGAAGGCTAATCTAGGCTGAGAATGGAGACACTAAGAATAAAAAGAAATTGCTAGACATCAGAAAGACTGTAACAAAAATAAAGAATGCTTTTAAGGGGATCATCAGTAGACTGGATATGGCCAAGATAAAAACCTGTGAGCCTGAAGATAAATCAATAGAAACTTTCCAAACTGAAGAACAAAGAGAAAAAAGAATTAAAAAAAGGAAACAGCATATCTAAGAACCATGAGAAAAAGGTGCAATGTATGTGTAATGGAAATACCAGAGAGGAAAAAGAGAAAAAAACAGAAAAAAATGTGAAGAATGGCTAAGAATTTTCCAAAATTAATGACACATACCAATCACAGATCTAGGAAACTCAGAGAACACTAAGTATGATAAATGTAAAAAAACCCCAACACCTAGGCATATCACATTCAAACTGCTAAAAACCAAAGACAAAATATCTTGAAAGAAGCTATAGGAAAACACACCTTACTGATAGAAGAGAAAGGGTTAAGATTATACTGACGTCTCTTGTTAAAACCTGCAAGCAAGAGTGAAACATTTAAAATGAAAGAAAAAGATCTACCAACCTAGCATTTTGTGTCCACAAAATTATCTTTCAAGACTGAAGGAGAAATAAAGACTTTCTGAGACAAATAAAAACTGAGGGCATTTGCATAGACCTGCCTTACAAGAAATATTAAAAGAAGTTCTTCAGAGAGAAGGAAAATAGTGGAGGTCAGAAACTCAGATCTATATAAAGAAAGGGTATCAGAGAAGGAATAAATGGAGGTAAAATAAAATATTTTATTTTTCTTACTTTTATCTGATCTAATAAATAAGTATTCAAAATAATAGCAACAATGTTATTTGGTGATTATAGTCTTACAATAAGTAACATAAATGACAGCAATGGCATAAGGGACACTAGGGAAGAAGTAAGGATTCTATTACAAAATACCTGCACCATCCATGAAGCGGTTTGAAAGTGGACTTACATTAGATGTAAGTATATATTTCAAACTCTAAGACAACCATAAAAATTTTAAAAGAAGTATAGCTGACATGCTAAGAGAGAGAAAAAAAATGGAAACATATAAAGTACTCAATTAAAACTAAAGAAAGCAGAATAACATGGGAAGACAAAAGAAGCAAAGAACAAGTGAAATGAAAACATTTACAACTATGATATTAATGCAACTGTATCAATAATCACTGTAAATGTGAATGATCTAAATACATGAATTAAAAGACAAAGAGACTGGTAGAGTGGATTAAAAAATACTCCAACTCTGTGTGGTTAAATATAATGACACAGGTTAAAAGTAAAGGGATGGTGAAAGATACACCATGCTAACACTAATCAAAAGAAAGCTGGAGTGATATTAATCTCAGACAAAGCAGACTTCAGAGTAAGGATATTATGAGGGATAATGATGAACATTACATAATGATAAGAAGGTTAATTCTTCACAAAGACATACAATTCTTAAGACTTACAATTATATGCTCCTAACACAAAGCATCAAAATACGAGGCAAAATCTGATAGAACTGCAAAAAGAAATGAAGAAATGCACTATTATACTTGAAGACTTCAGAGCATCTCTATAATTGACAGATCCACCAGGCAGAAAATCAGTAAGTATACAGTTGAACTGGAGTCCCTCAGTCAACTGGATCTAATTGCCATTTTTATAATACTTCATCCAATAACAACAGAAAATACATTCTTCTCAAGTTCACACAGAACACTTACTATGATAGACCACATTCTGGAACGTAAAACACACCTTAACAAATTTAAAAGAAATCATATAAAGTATGCTGTCAGATTACAATGGAAATAAACTAGAGTTCACTAACAAAAAGATAGCTGTAATATCCCAAAATATTTGGAAATTAAACAACATACTTCTAAAACATTTTGAACTAAGTGAAAAGTAAATACAATTTACCAAAATTTGTGGAATACAGCTAAAGCAGTATCTCGAGGGAAAGTTCTAACATTGAATGTATTAGAAAAGAAGATCTAAAATCAATAATCTAAGCTTCTACCTTAGGAAACTAGAAAAAGAACATATAAACTCAAAGCAAGCAGAAGAAAAGAAATAATAAAATAAGAGCAGAAATCAATTAAATGAAAAAAGAGAATAGAGAAAATCAACAAGACCAAAAGCTGGTTCTTACCAAGGTCAATAAAATACATAAACCTCTAGCTAGCTTAACCAAGAAAGAACTGGGGGAAGTCATAAATTATTAATATCACAAATAACATCAGTAGCCATTGCTACTGAGCCCATTGATATTAAAAGGATAATAAAGTAATATTATGAATAACTCTATACCACAAATTTGGTAACTTAGATGAAATGGACTAATTCTCTAAAAGACACAATCTGCCAAAGCTCACACAAGGAGAAATATATAATCTGAATAAGCCTATGATGATTAAAGAAATTGAATCAATGATTAATAGCCTTCCAAAAAAGAAAGCACCAGGTCAAGATGGTTTTACTGGTGGTGACATATACCAAACATTTAAGGAAGAAATGATACCAATTCTCTGTAATTCCTACCAGAAAATGCAGAGTAAATACTTCCTAACTCATTCTTATGAGGCCAGCATTACCCTAACACCAAAAAGCAGGCAAAGACAAGTAAGCTACACACCATTGTCTCTCATGAAGAGAGACGTAAAAATCTACAAGAAAAATATTAGCAAATCAAAACAAACAATGTACAAAAATTGCTATGTAACAATGTAAAATGACAGATGGACTCTGTCACTGTGTGCCCATATCCTGCTCTATCCCTTTGCTGAGCCACTGAGGCTAACTACGAGAGCACTGAATAAATATATTAAGCTAAGCTGAAAAAAATTTTTACTTATTTATTCCAGGTATACAAAACTGTCTCAACATTCAAAAACTAATTGATGTAATCCATCACATCAACAGGCTAAAGAAGAAAAATCATATCATCTTATCAATAGATATAGAATCTAATACCCACGGATTACTAAAAACTCAGCAAAAAGTAGATTAAATCACTCCAACAAAGATAATATATAGATGGTAAATAAGTATATGAAAAAGATGCTCAACATCTTTCAATAGGGAAAAACAAATTAAAATAGAGATATGGTACACTTCTATTAGAATGGATAAAATCTAAAAAACTGACAATACCAAATGTTGATGAGGCTGTGGAGCAACAGGAACTCTCATTCATTGCTGGCAGGAATGCAAAATGGTACAGCCACTCTGAAAAAAAGTCTGGCAGTTTCTTAACAAGCTAGACATATTCTTACCATATGATCAAGCAATTGTAATCCTAGGTATTTGCTCAAATGAGTTGAAAAATTACGTCCACATAAAAACCTGCACACAAACTTTTATAGCAGATTTATTACTGACAAAACCAGAAGAAACCAAAATATCCTTCAATAGGTGAATGGATAAGCAAACTGATACATCCATACAATGGAATATTATTCAGCAAGAAAAAATGAGCTATCAAGCCAGAAAAGACATGGAGGAACTTTAAATACATATTGCTGAGTGAAAAAAAGCCAGTCTGAAAATGCTACATACTATATGATTCCAACTGTATGACATTCTAGAAAAAGCCAAACATAGGGGCTTTTCAGGGTGGTTAAACTACTCTGTATGATTCTGTAATGGTGGACACATGACATTGTATAGTGCCACAGAACTATATAACACAAAGACTAAAAACTAATGGAAATTATAGACTTTGGTTAATAATGATATATAAATATTACTCATCAATCATAATATGTACAACACTAATTCAAGATGTTAATATTAGGGAAAACTATGCAGGGAAGAGGAAGTATATGGGATCTCTCTAAACTATTTGCTCAATTTTCCCACAAACCTAAAACGGCTCTAAAAATAATAGTCCATTAATTGTTTTTTAAAGGTAAGGATGAATATTATCACTACTGTTATATAACTGTTCTGAAAACATTAAATATTACAATTGGACAAGATGATAAAATAAGAGGTATACATATAGAGAACCACCATCAGTTGAAAAATATAACAGAAAATCATTTATGATAGCAACAACAACAAAAAGAAACACAACTAGCAATAAGCTTAATAAACTTATAGAATTTATGTGAAGAAAACATTAAAACTCTACTGGGGTATAAAATATTATATTAGGGTCTGCCAAGTGGTGCATTGGTTAGGAGTTGGCTTGGGACGCCAACTCTGAGCAGCAGGGCCCCGGTTCTGATCCTACATGAGGGCAAGTGACGCTGCACCCTTTGCAGCTGAGATGGTGAGCAGCAGCTCGACATGAAGCTGGGCTGCCATGGGTCGCCGGCGATGGCCTAGGCTGCAGTGGGGCTGGCCGGCAGCTGGCGTGAGCTTTTGTAAGCTGCTGTGAGCCACCGTGAGTGGCCGTCCAACGGCTGGGGAGCGACTGCCTCCCTCACCCGGGAAGAGCGCAATGATAATACCAACATGGGCCAGTGAAGCGACGTCCTCCAAGAGACTGAAGAACAAAAAGGACAGCAACTTCTCTGTTCCCCTTCCCCGATTCCCCAATAAAATCTTAAAAAAAAAAAAAAAAGATTATAATACCATGAGCTGTTATTTTTTCCTTGGAAAGGAAGAATCAATATTGGAAAAATGTTCACCACCAAAAAACAAACAAAATACCTATTCATTAAAAGCAATTGCAATGAAAATCTCAACGTGCTTTTTGGGGGATCTCTAGAAACATTTTAAAATTCATTTGAAAAAATTAGTATCTGTGCAGGTACTAAGTCTGAATTATACATACATCATTCTAATTTCAAAAAGTTGTACAATGCCTGGTACAAGGTATATGCTTGAAAAGATAATGAGAAACACTCTGAAAAAGAAAAATTAGGAGGGAGAAATTACCATATCCAACATTAAAATTTAAAGTGAAGATATGATAACGACAGAGACCAGTGGGATAACAAGTAATCCAGAAACAGAAAAAGCATACAGGAATTTAGTATATATCTCAAAGGTGGTAACTCAAATGCTTAAGGGAAAGATGAATTTGTCAGTATGTTAGTCACTTGGAAAGCAATAAAGCTGGATTCATAGTTTACTTTATACATGAAACCAAATTACAGATGGAACAAAAAGTTAAAACATTAAAGTAGTAGAAGGCAACAAAATGTGTATTTTATGATCTAAGAGTTGAGCAAATCCCTCTAAATATGAGATAAAAACCATTCGTTTTTCTAGTCTGTCAACTGAATGTCATAGAAATAATAACCAACTTTAAAGCAATGGGTACCCCTAGACTAAATACCATTTCCCATTAAAACACACCAGAATCCTTGGAAAAATACTTTATTCCAGGTATGGGGAAGGAAATGTATAAAATAAGCTGGGAACATTTTGTCTAACAGACCTAGGAAGCTATCAACAACTTATATTAAAATCAAAACCAAGGGACTTGGGAACCAGCTTCAATAGGCCTTCACTGGCCAAAGATGGGACAATTTGAACACCAAGAAGGACATAATAACTGCAACAGTCTGAAATACCTCAAATATGTTTAAATTCATAAATTCATTTATAATGATACTTAAAACAAAAAGACCAAGGCTCATGGTCACCTTTGTGTAGTGTTAGTAAACAACTCATTATTTTGAAAATTGGTGAATAAGAGAAATAATCAATAATCTATCTAGCCTTTTCTCTAGGAACTAACTAGTCTTCAGAGAAAGCAGAACTGATAAAAGGAGAACTTTTACATTTTAAAAACCTTAATGAAATAAGGATCTAGGCAATGATGCTCAATGGCTGTTTACACCTAAAAAGAGAGACAAGAAGATATCTCCTGATGGAAGTACACAATGCCATTTCTAAAATGGTGGTTAGAAAAATCAAACCAGAATCTGATAAAAAATTTGGACCTATCAACTTACAGGAAATACAGGGTCAGAGTAATATGCCAACAATATCAGCAAAATCCAGATGTGATTTTCTGCAGGACAAATGACTTGCTTTTATCAAGAAAAAAAAAAAATCAAAGAGAGACAGAAGGGTAATCTACAGATTGAAAGAGACTTAAAGGACATCTCAACCAGAGGTAATGTTTGAATCTGGATTCTAATTCAAACTCCAAATAAACAAAAGACAAGTGGAGATATGTAAACACTGACTTGATATTTGAAGAACTCATAATGTTAAAAGGATTATGTTATTTTTCTGCGGAGGTGTGAATTGTGTTTAGAGTGGGGTCCCAATTTTTTAAGGATACATGCCTGCAGATTAAAAAGAAATTACTAACATATACAGATATAAGAGTGGGTGGCTCAATGAAAAAAAACCTGTATTATACATAGAAAAGAAGAATTACAAATACAAAAAGAGCATGTAAAGTATGGTAGTACCACAGAACTAAAAACGGTTAAATGTATTATTCAAAGTCATTTTTAATTCCATGAAAGGAAAAAAGCACACTGATTTCAACTTTAAATGTTAAGCATTTCACAGTAATATATCAGTGAAGAAAATAATTTTAGCTCTAAATCTTATGAAAACAAGAAAGGTTGTTAATATTTTTTATCTGATATTAAAAAAATGAGAGCATAGCCACTTAGTGGACAATAGCTATGACATGTATTTTTCCACTGGCAATTGAAACTAAACAATTTTCTTCATGTCCTTATGCTCTTGGTATCTTAAGCTTCTCATAGTTCTCATAGTGGGCATACTAGCCTCGTTCTATTAATTCCCTGCACTTGCTATTCTGACTGGATTTATTATTGCATGACAAACTCCTACTCATTTTTCAAGACTCAACTCAAAAGTAATCTGTAATGAAACTTCCCCAACCATCTTTCCCAGCCTTATATTAACTGTCCACCTATGCTGCCAGCAATACCACAGAACTATCTTGTTACAGCACTTGCTTATACCGTAATTCATTTGTTTTGTTTTTTGGGGGTATCTGCTTCCCTAAGGGCTGAGAGTGATCTTGGTATTCGTAACTCCTAACACATGCAACCTCTGAGAAGGTGCTCCATAAATATCTGCAAAATCAAAGTGATTACTAATGCAGTATCTAAAAATAGCTTAAAAAATGGTTCTAAGAAGAATTGAGTCTGTCTTATTCAGAAAAGACTTACAATAAAAAGGTACATCATCAAATTTTGTAACATTGACCCTACTAGCAAGATGGATATGTGTTGCCCATTTACTCTGCTAGCAAAATTTCTTTTTCTTGAAATAACTCTAAAACACTTCATGTAAAGCAGCTATTCCCAAACTTTTTAGTCAACATTAGCATTAGCTGACTACCTACTCCATTAGCTAGAATTCGCCACGGAAAAACAAAAATCTCCAAAAAAAAATAGATGGTTGAATTAAATGAATGAAAGAAATAATTAGAAGACAACCTAAAGCACCGATTTTTAAACAACCTTCTTGAAAAACATTATACATTATGACCTAGTACACATATATAATATACATATATAATTAGAAACAATACTTACCTTACTAACATAACTGAATATGATATATTTTATTCATTTTTTTCATTGAAAAGAAAAATAAGCAAAAACCCACTGGTAGAGAGAGACTGCCAAAATGAACTCATAAACTCACAACTGGGTTGAAATTTAAAGTTTGATAAACATGGTCCAGGGAAATTTTGCATACTATAACAATCCTTAGGTTATATTGATAGCCACAATCGTACAACACATCTGTATGTGCAGTTTACAGTGAAATACAATGTCTATAATATAATCATAAAAATTATGAGTAGCAAATACAATTTATAAAAGGATGTGGTAATTTCTTCTATCAGTTAGTTAGGAAAAGTGAAACAGAATCTTTGATATCTAAAAGATGAGAATTTAGTCCATTAAGATAAGTGCTTTGGTCCTAGAGCTCTAAAAAGTGACAAGGCAAAGGGTCTTGGCTGAGTACTGCAAAAGGAACTAAGATTTTATTTTAACCAATATTATTCTCAAGTTTTCCTTCAAGTCTAAGAAAGCCTTGCTTAAGAAGTTCTGTTCTACTATTTTTCATCTTAGTTATTCAACTGTAAGATGATATGGCTTTAAAAAGAATTTTCACTGAGTGTCCATACCAAACTCAAATTTAAGACAAGCCATTCTTCCTAACAGGTTACCTGTAAGTTTCTACTACATAGAAATTCAACAGCTGTCACTAACTTCAAGTCAGTTTTTAAAAACCTATCTCTTTTCATATCCAAATAGAAAATCAAATTATTTTGTTAAAAACTAATACTGAAACACATTCCCTATAACCTACCACTAGGCAATGAATTCTTTCCACCATTTATATAAATTTCTTTGCGCAGGTGCCAATGAATCTACATAAACATCAATTTTAACATAAAATATTCTTACTAAAAGTTAGTGGTTTCAAAATAAAATTTTCATGAAACTATAGATAACAGAAATTTGAATATAAAAGCATTAAAAACAAACAGCATTTATGTATATCAAATAAAAGTGCCATTTACTTTTTACAAGATTGCCACAGACACATGAAGTTGTGTCCAGGTTTTCTCACTGAATCCCCATGTTGACTAGGTGCACTGAATGGAGAAGGCTGAGAGCTGTTAGGCTGGCTCTGCACTTGTACAGCTGGTGAAGGCGTCATAGGAGTGTTCTGTGAAAAAGCAAAATCGCAGTTTGTGAGATGACATTGATAACCATTTACATTTTATAGTATAAGCTTTGAAGTTTGATTACATTGATAGTTAGGCACTTCCAACATGAAATTTACATTTGTAGTTTTAATGATTATTTAAAAAAAATAATTAAAAAACTTTTTAAGTCTTTAGAAATATAACTTTTTACAAAAATATTTAGGAAGTCAGGTTCTTTTATTTCATATCAACCACAGAGGCAAGACCACACTATTGTTATTGTTATAGAATATACATAATTTAGAATTAAGGTATTTTATATTAATAAAATTCGATAGAAACACAATTATAGATTAAAATGAAAATCTTCTAAAAATGTACCCATTTGATTTGCTTACATATATTCTTCACAACAACCGCAAATTATTTCTTTGCATAATATTTTCTTTTAGATTTTTTATTGAATGTGTATAGTAAAAAGCATAGAAAATTTGAGTTAAAAATGATGTAGCCTCATAAAGTAGAATGTTGTCAATGTTATTTTGCAGTAAGCTATTTTAACTAACAACTTTAATCTTTAAAGTTGCTCAGTTATAACTTTTAATGAATAATACAAGTAAAAAATTCTTATTGTAGGTATAAGCCTTTTAAATATAAGCTGTTTTTAATTTCTATATTCCATCCATTTCTTTCTGAAAAATGTAATTATAATGTAGCTTAAACTAATTTGAGGAAATACATTTTCTTTGAATCCTTAACTCAGATTTCATTCATAACATACCACAAAGGGGAAAATAATATGGAATATCTCACAGAAATGGTAGCACACCATTTTCAAAGCATTGTTTAAAGGCAATAAATTTAAACTTTGAGAAAATATTAAATTTATTTGTTCATTTATAAGGTAACACGGGAAATAGTTAGATAAAACTAAGTTAAAAATTACTAAAAACTTCAGATTAAAAGCCATAATATTTTTAAATAGACAGAAACATACAAGGCTACAGCATAAAACTGAAAACAGGAAGAGAATAAAATGCTGAAAGAAAAAGTTCTTAGAAATGTGAAGTCATAAGAACTTTTGAGTTCTAAGCTCTAAGAAAAAAATCTCCTTTGGATAGATTTTGATTGAAAATGTTTGCATGACAGGATCCTGCCCTTAAGATTTTATAATATTGTTAGTGAGAAAACATAAACATACATGAAAAACATTTTAGGGCAGTACAGGTATGTGTCATGGATTGGAAGTGGACTTTCCAGCTTGACAGATCAGGACTCAAATTCCATAAAAATTTTTAACTAGTCTTTTAATAGCCTTTTAACTAGCTATGTGACCTTGGACAACCTACTAAACCCCTCTGATCCTCAGTTCCCTCATCTACAAAGTGTAAGTAATACAATTTAACTTATGGGATTGGTGGGAAGACTAGAGAAATTATACATGAGCCTAGCTCTATATTATCAATAAATGGCAATTATTATATTATCATTATGCTAGTAGAGAAGTCCAGAAGGGAAACCAAATTTTGGAGGAAAGATGATGAATTCACTCTGGGACAGTGACAGATAAATAACTACAAATGTCTACCAATTGAAGTTAATGCTGGAAACATGAATCTGACAATTATTCACCTTCAAATTCATACAGGCATAAAAACTGATGGTAAGAACAGCAGACAGAAAAAAAAAAAGAGGATCAGAGAGAAAGGAAGGGCTGACAGCATCAGAATCAGTCTATTTATATTAAAAAAAAACAGCCAAACTATTTCCTTGAAATGAAAATATTACATTAAAAATCCTGGAAATTCTAATAAGTGGGAGTTACCAAGAGGACCAGTTACAGACAAATACAAATTCTGAAGAGTGACAAGTTACAAATATCTCAAAATTTTAATTAAAGGGTAAATTTGTCAGAGGTATCATATTCTCTGAGAATGAAACTTTTGATTCTCTACACTATTAATATTTTATTTTAGGTATTTTATTATCTTGTCATATATACGTAAATTAAGCTTATATTTATTTTGATAAGTACTAACAAATCTTTATCCTTTTTTTTAAATTGTGGAACTCCTACTGGTGTCACATAAAATTTAATAACAGAAACATAGGTGTTTTAATCCCCAAGTAAGAGATATGGCATGGATGACTGAAGTTAATCCAAGCTGTTAAAATTAAGAATAAATAAAAGACATACTAGCCAAATGCAACGTGTAGAAATCTTGTGGATCCTAATTCGAACAAGTTGTTTAAAAAAACAAAACGAAACAGTTTTTAAGACACCTAGGGAACACTAAACATGAACTGGATGGCAGATAATATTAAGAAATTACTATTTTTGTTAGGTGTGACTTGGTATTGTGGAGATATATATTTAAAAGTTCTTAACTACTAGAGAAATATATACTGAAGATTTCTTGGTAAAATTAAATAATATTTGGGATTTGCTTTAAAGTATTTTAGAAAAAAATTATGGTGGTGGTGAACAGATGAAACTATTATAGACAAGCAAAATGGTGATAATATTTGAAGCTAGGTGATGGATAAATACATGGGGAACTTATCGAGTCTACTTTTGTGTATGTTTAAAAAATTTTCAAAATAAAAAGTAAAGAAACAGAAAAAGAATTAAGTAAAGCTAAATGTATCAATGAAACAAAAAGAATTAAGTAATTACAAAACATACCAAATGAGAAATTTCAACACTCATATTTTCTTTGACCATAGGAGTTAATAATTTTAGGTTTCCTCCTGTATTAAAAAATTACACATTCTTTTAACAAATCTAATTTTTAAATAGGTTGTTTATATCATACTGCATGTTTTTCAAAGCAACATTTAAATTCATTATGTTTTGAGAAGTATGTCTTTTACATGAGAATGCAAAATACATTTATTTTAGGATGTCAAAGCTATAACCCTAATTGAACTGTAAATGTAAAAGTAGATTTCAAAGTCACTGAATGATCACTCTTGAGGAATATTCTATATCACTGCTCTACTCTATTGAGATAGAGCAAATTTTTAATATTATAGTTCTTTTTAATCAAGGCAGAAAAGGCACAATTCCCATAATGAGTGACCAGAACAGTAAAATTACACAAAGGATATGAAACAATTCTGTGATTTCTTTTGTATGTAAAATTAACTAAAAATGTTAGTTAATGTAGCAGTTTTACTTTTGGCAGATAGTGCTCTTTTTATTAAAATAAGAAATTATTATTTTGCTTTCCTGCATCACCTTTTCAAGAGTAAATTATGGTTGAAAATTCTAGATTAATAATATTTTCTGATATAAAACTTGAGCTTTGAGGCTTTTAAATCCTTAGAAGATTTTTTAAATTAATATTAAAATTTAAAAACCTTAGAATAAACTTAAATTTATTCTAAAACTTGAACATTTCAATCTGTGTTAGAAAAACAATAGTCATAATCTATTCTCCTCAAAATAAATGTTTTACTAAGTAGTAATGAAATACTGTGTTCAATTCTAGCTACACATTTTGAAAGCCACTTATAAAATGGAACTGGTTAAGGTAGATATGATGATGAATAAACCAGATACCATGACACCGAAGGTCTAACTAAAGTAACTGGGAAAGTGCATTCTAAAGTAGAGGGAAGTAAGAAGAAACTTTCAAACACTTGTAAGGAACAAGGATTAGATTTACTCTGAATGTCATGTAAAAGACATTATACTTAGTCTATGAATACAGATTTTAGAGAACAGAATTAAGATAATAATAGAAATTACTGGAAAAGAGAAGATCTTTGTGTGTGTGGGAAAGTTACTTTGACTCTTAAAATTGAGGGTTTTGGAGAAGATTAATATCTAAGGCTCTTTCTGCTCTAACACTCATTATTTTTTTAAACCACCAAGTTTTTTTCCCTCTAAATATAAATCTACATAATTAGTACATTCCAAGCTTCTCTTGTAAGAACACACTTAAATAGAAACAAAAAATTATGTTTAGTTGTAATGCCTATCTTATTTATTACAGTGTGCTACTAGTCTATAAATCTGGGCACAAGTACTCTTAAAAAAACGCTGAAATGATATTCTGTGGCTCTTGCTAAAATGATCATCTATGGTTATGACTAAGGCTACACATCTGCTTGCTGATGGATTGAGTAACTTTTTAAGCTCAAATTTCTATATGCCAACCAAATACCAATTTTAGAAATCAAGAATGTAGCTCTTTTAAATAAATTACATTCTTGGGGAAAACACACAGAAGTTTAGTACACAAAGAAAGGAAGGGAGCAGGAAGATACCAATATTAACACTGTCACACAGCATCATATCAGGAACGATTCATTTGTGAACGACAAACAACTGAGGAGCAGCATGTGTTCTGTAAAATACCTTATATAGGTACATCCTTATTTTATATACAAGAATGTGGTATGTCATCAGACCATGGGATTAATAGATATGCGTATGTTCAACATGTGTTTCACATGCTCCTAAAAAAGACAAGTCTTTAGGTATGTATTCATAACTAAAATTTGTTTCATTTTTCATTCATTTTTATGTCTTTATATGCCAATAAAGTTTTATATCTCCAGAAGATATCAATTCATAAATAGTGGAAGAGGGTAGGGCTTTTAGAAATAGTATGCTATATGTTGCATACTTGCAAATGTAACAGAATGAAAATAAGCAATTACAAATAAAGAAATTTGCCTTGAAGTAGGTATAATTTATTTGTATTTACATACACTACCCAGCTAAATACTACTTAAATACAAAATCTATGGTTATATCATTTACATTTGTATGTTTCTTCTTTATTTGTTGCTATTTTTTTTTCTGTAATGAAATTAATACAGCTGATTAATGGGCGTGAGAAGGAACAAAATTGAGAAAAG
The DNA here is from genome assembly GCF_001890085.2 of Hipposideros armiger. Classification (NCBI taxonomy): domain Eukaryota; kingdom Metazoa; phylum Chordata; class Mammalia; order Chiroptera; family Hipposideridae; genus Hipposideros; species Hipposideros armiger. Next base: position 2,079,150 of record NW_017731544.1, on the reverse strand, counting down.
AATGAAATAACAATGGTATTACAAAGGAATACCTGTTGGCCATTCTCAGCAGGGCTATTTCCCTGCAGTCTTTCCACCACTGAGCATTCTGCAAGCCTGGAAGTCCCTTCTCGGGGTCCAGGTGTCTCCTTAACATCCCCAGACCCCTTGAAATGGTGGGAATAACAAGGTTTGGCTGAAAAAAAATCACATTTAAAATCCTCTATTTTATCTACCCCTTGAAAGTACCAATTCAAATGTAAAATGGTGTTAAACCAAGGTCTAAAATGAAACTTTATGACTGTATAAAGAAATTCAGATTGGTGCTTCTGGTCAAAATGGTGGAGTAGGTAAACACTGTGCTCACCTCCTCCCACAGACACATCAAAATTACAACTAAACTACAGAAAAACTATCATTGAGAACCACCTGAAGTCTAGCTGAATAGAAGTCCTATAACTAAAGCTATACAGAAGTAGCCATGTTGAAACTGGTAGGAGGGGCAGAGGTGCAAAACCAGCTGATCCCACAACCATGTGCAGCAGTTAAATATTGGGAGGGATATGTCAACTGTGGAAGTCTCCACTGAGGAGCAAGGGGTCACAGCCACACACTAGGCTCCTCAACCCAGGGTTCCAGTGCTGAGAAGAGAAGTCCCCATAACTTCTGGATGTGAAAACCAGAGGAGATTGGGGTTGAGTGAGACAGAGGGTGGCTGGAGTCCCATGCATTTGTCTTAAAGGGCCTGGGCATGCATGGACTTACTCACTGACAGACTCACTCTGAGTTCCAGTGCTAGGCCAGCAGCTCAAAAGGCACCAGGGACATATAGGGAGGGACTGTATTGTATGGCTTTGGGGCTTTCTACCAGACAGAAGTGCTGGCAGGTGCCAGCTGTTTTTTGTTGAGCCCTTCCCACTCCTGGTGTGCAGACTCAGGCTGGTGACATAGCTGAGTCACCCCACCCTAGTAATTCCCTGAGACCCTGCCCCACCCAAGCTGCTTCCAGTGTCTTTTCCATACAAACAGCCTGTCTTGGCTCATGCTTCAGACTTTCCTAAAATCTTTCAAAGGTTAACATACCCCAAACAAGCAGCATCTGGCCTCAGCATGCCCTGTACTTCCTGCTAGTAGCCCCAAACCCGGCACTAGCCTCAATTCCCAGATGAGTCTCTCCCATGCACCTCTAAGCCCAGTACAAAATGGCAACCACGTGCAGATCACTTTGTAACTCATACCAACTAGCCAGAGCAGGGCACAGGCAGCAGCTGACCTTGGCCTGCACCAGAGCCCCTCCCAAGAGGCCCCAGAACAAATATACCCAGTGACCAGCTTAGGACCACACCAAAGTACGACACAACCACCTCCACAAATGACATACCCAAATGGCAGACTAGGCAGGCACCAGAGTCCCACTAAAGAGAATTCTGCTCCGTAGGGTCAGCCCCTGCACAACAGCTCCTCCACTTTAGTCACAGCAGGTCCTCACAACCAATCAGCCTGAGGGTCAATTCCGCCCCCACTGATGTGCCAACAGCAACCAAAGCTCAACTCCAACAGGAGGGCCCACACAAAGGCCACACCAGTAGTACCCAGCTCAGGTGACCAGGAAGACTGCACTACTGGGCCCCAAAGGACAACTACTACACAACGCCACTCTACCAAGACTGGGAGACATAGAAGCTCTACTTAATACATAGAAACAAACACAGGGAGGCAGCCAAAATTATTTTATTTTGATCAAATAAAAGAACAAAACTCCAGAAAAAGAACTAAACAAAATGGAGACAAGCAATCTACCAGATGCAGGTTTCAAAACACCAGTTATAAGGATGCTCAATGATCTCAGGGAGAACTTCAACAAAGAGATAGGAAACATAAAAAGAGATAGAAAACATAAAAAGGAACCAGTCAGAAATGAAGAATACAGTAACTGAAATGAAGAATACATTAATTAGAGGGAATCAACAGATTAGACAAAGCAGCGATTTGGTATATATAAGGGAGCAGAAAACACCCAATCAGGGCAGAAAAAAAAAATCCAAAAAATGAGGGTAGTTTAAGGGGCCTCTGGGACAACATCAAGCATCACAGGAGTACCAGAAGGAGAAGAGAGCAAGGAATTGAAAACCTCTTTGAAGAAATAATGATGGAAAACTTCCCTAACCTGGCAAAGGAAACAGGCATACAAGCCCAGGGAGCACAGAGAGCCCCAAATAAGATGAACCCAAAGAAGCCCATGCCAAGAAACATCATAATTAAAATGCCAAAGCTTAAAGACAGAGAATCTCAAAAGCAGCAAAAGAAAAGCACTTTATTACCTACAAGGAAACTCCCATAAGACTGTCAACAGATTTCTCAACAGAAACTTTGCATGCCAGAAAGTACTGGCATGAAATATTCAAAGTGACAAAAAGCAAGGACCTACAACTAAGATTACTCTATTCTGCAAAGCTATCATTTAGCAAAGAAGGACAGATAAAGAGCTTCTCAGACAAGAAAAATCTAAAGGAGTTCTTCACCATCAAACCAGTATTACAAGAAGTATTAAAGGGACTTCTTTTAGAAGGGAAAAAGGGTATAAAATATGAATAATAAAATGGCAGTAACTACCTATCTATCAACAATAACTTTAAATGTAAATGGATTAAATGTTCCAATTAAAAGACATAGTGTGGCTGCATGGATAAGACAACAAACACCATTACATATGCTAACTACAACAGACTCACTTCAGATCGAAAGACCCATGGAGACTGAAAGTAAAAGGGGTAGAAAAAGATATTTCATGGAAAAAAACAACAGCAACAAAAAAAAAAAACTGGAGTAGCAATACTTATACCAGACAAAATAAACTTTAAAACAAAGGCTATAACAAGAAAAACAGGACCCAGCAAATTCCATTTCTGGGTATGTAGCCAAAGAAACCAAACCACTAATTTGAAAAGACATAGGCATCCAAGTGCTTATTGCAGCTTTATTTATAATAGTGAAGATATGGAAGCAATTTAAGTATCTGTCAATATATGAATAAAGAAGTGGTACACATACTCAACAGACTACTAGTCTGCCATAAAAAAGAATGAAATCTTGTTATCTGCAACAACATGGATGGACCTAGAAAGTATTATGCTAAGTGAAGTAAGTCTGACAGAGAAAGAGAAATACCATATGATTTCACTTATATGTGGAGTTTAAAAAACAAAATAAGTGGACAAACAAAAGAGAAACAAACTCAAAGATACAGAAAACATTTTCATGATTGCCAGGTGGGAGAGGGTTGGGGGATGGGTGAAAAAGGGGAAAGGATGAAGAAATAAAACTGGTAGTTACAAATGGGCATGGGGATGTAAAGTACAGCATAGGGGATATAGTCAGTAATATTGTAATAACTATGTATGGGTTCTAGATTTATTGGAGTGATTACTTCATAAGTTATATAAATATCTGATCACTGTTGTACACCTGAAACTAATACAATAGTATGTCAACTGTAATTGAAAAATAAAAAAATTATTAAAAAAAGTAAAATTGGCCATTAAAAAAAGAGCATATAAAGAAATTTAAAGAATTTTGGCAACAATGGAAATGGTTTTCTACTATCAGTCTCTTAAGAATGCCCAACAGTCTGCCCTTTAAAGGAAACTTATGATGCTATCTTGAACAACTGATCATTTTTTAGCCTTTACAGGTACTTTATCCTACATAGGAAGATACACCATATCTGCACCATTATTGAGTGCCTAACTATTAAATGTAGTAGGCGCTGAGTGTGCTAAGCCCTATACAGAAGAATCTTGGTTTTTGATTCTCATTCTCATAGACACCATGTATGCTACATCTTTTTCCTTGCAAAGTTTTAAATTTCTACATGCCAACCAAATACCAATTTTAGAAATAATGAATGTAACTATTTTAAATAAACTATATTCTTAGGAAGAACATATGGAAATTTAGTGCCCATTTTTCAGATTAGGAATCAAATGGATTAACTTTGTGGTCTGAATTCAATGTATGTATGTCCAATATATTAAGTAAAGAATTGTAGCATTACTGTACTACAATTATCATTTAGTGGTACTCACATCCTATTAACATGATACTTCAAGTAATCAGTATTTTAGATATAAAAGGGCTTTCTAGAAACTTGCAAAGGAACATTTTAGAATACTGGAGAAATGGTTAAGAGCATGAATTTTGGTTTCAGACATACACCCAGGTTTCAGTTCTGGCACTACTATATTGGTGGTGATCAGTATAGGGTGAACATATTGGTGACCTTGGGCAAATTATTTAGCATCTTGGAGCCCCATCTCTAAAATATAATTAAAATTTTTACCTAATAGAGTTGTGAGAATTAAATGAGAAAATGTTTTAGTGCAAAGTTCCTAGCACAGGTCCTAGTATTAGCTAGTATTATTGTTTGTTTTTGTTACTTAGTGATCATCATGTAATATAAGCACAATGGAAGATTAAAGATACAAAAAATAAGGGTTGATGAAACAATTCCTCAGTAATGGGAGTTTTTCTCTAATTTGGCTTGGTCTATTTAACTATTTAGGATTATAAAAGAACGTAAGAGGAAAAAAAAGGCACGTAATCAAGATGAATTGGGAAATTATTAAATATAAGAAAAAAAATAAAAACCCAACTAACTGAATGTTAACTATATGCTATACATTGTACTCTTCAACATTTTTTGTTTAAATGAAAAACTCACCTTGTAAAAGTGTGAGTAAAAATGATTTAGTATTTTCCACCCAAACTGAATATTAATTATTATCATGTACATAACATTCACTAAAAAATATTCAACCAATTTAGGTACCATGAAATATATCTAAGCAATACTAACATATGAATTACAATCTCATTATGCCCCCCAAGCAGCACTGTTCGGTTTTATCCATTCACATGAACAAATATGTATATTAGTGCACGAACTGTTCTGAAGCAAGGGGTGTCTTTGTTCTGTCATCTTCCATTAGCTGCCTCCTCTTTTCCCACACCTAGATTTGGAACAAATACCAACAGTGGCTATAGATCTGCTATCATTACCAAAAGGACAGAGAAGAAACCCAAGCCAGGAGAGTGCTAGCAGAGTTGGCAATTGTCACAGAAGGTTCTGGCCATGTAGTAATTAAGAAAGATAGAGTGAAGGAGAAGTAATCCAGGAAATAGGTGAGAAACAATTGTTAAGTGAACCCCTAGTTTCAGTGGAAATAACATACACGGCTGTCCTTAAAATCTCTACAGACTGACTGGACCTTCAATACAGTAGCACTGATCATAGAAAACACATTTATTTACAAAGTCATGCAGAAGGACTAGTAAGTACTAAAAAGGGAATAGTAGAAACATGACAGTAGAGCAAAGGAGTAAGAAACACAAAATTAATAATAATATCAGAATAGCTGAAACAAATTGAAATGAAAATTGTACTTTTTAAAGAATAAAGGCTACTAATTCAATACATAAATATAACAAGAACACACTTCATAAAATTCTTACGGGATTCATCGTTTTTACAAAAGTACTATGAAAACCCCTCATGTCAAAATTAAATACAGAAATTCCCTTTTGGAGAGCTCTTAGTAACATCCCCCTCACCGCAAACTCCAAATGAGACTAAGTTACATTTCAAGAATTCTCCAAAAAATTTTAGATTACAAGTGCTTCTCTATTTTGGGTCTACAAAGTCACTAATTTAGTTCTATAACAAAATAGGGTTTTAAACCATGTGCTAAAGTTAACAATTGAAAACTGTTTAACATTACAAAAAACAGAAAAATAAAAGAGCACAAAAGCTTGAGTACATTGGTAGGCTGGCACGATTAACCTCAAGGTGAGACATAGATAAACAGTACATTTCCCCCTAAAACCGTATTTCCAAATCAGAACTTCTTTAAGTGCAATGCGATAGGACGACTTACCTGGGGGACCACATTCTGTATGTATGACGGTTGATGCTGCTGCTTTTGCTGAACAGCACTCTCTATTGCTACTTTAGCTACAGTGCTTGGATCTGCTCCCGCTGGCACGGCAACCATTGTTGCACTGCAGCCAGCATTGTTGGGGTCACTGATTGTAACAATTCTAACGCCTACTTTATTTGGAATTCCTGTGGCTGTTTCCCTGTCATTATCCTCTGCTGGCCTCTTTACAGTTTTGCATTCTGCTGTGCCATTTGTAGACCGAACGTCAGATGATAGGGCAGGAGAATGGGACACTCTTGATCCTGAGTGGGGAACTGCTATGATTTGATGCCCCTGTATAACAGAGGTTGTAGAATGTGGTGAGACAACTACACTTGGGCGTTGCTGAGGCACATCTGAATTCAAACTTGAAGCTAGAGGTCCATTAGGCAAATCAGTACCACTAAATTGCTGGGTTGCCACATTTGAAGCCTCCTGTATACTGCTCGCAGATGGTGAACCACCCAAAGTTAATATAGGTCCATTAGAAATTCTTTCTAGTTGATCACCTTTGGCAGTATCTTGCTGAGTGGCATCTAAAGTCCCCTGTGGTTCCACTGGAGATATCTCACCATTTCCTACATGATTGGAAGTTTTGTGATTTGGAATGTTTTTGCTTAAATGAGAACCATCTCCTTTATCAAAATCACAGATTCCATTAACTAGAGGTTTTCTCAAATCACTTTTGATATCCTGCACGTCCATTTGTTCCGAGTTCTGTTTTCCAGATGCTCCATTCTCACTTAATTCTAACGATGGCCCATTACTGATTAGTGAGCACTGGTTAGCCTCACTTTGAATTTTCCCTGAGTTTGAAGGAGGTAGACTTGAGTCACTGTACTTTCTCCCGTTTAAAAGACTTCCCACCTGCATTTCATTTTCCTTTGTATCCCCATTGCTGGTGTTCGTGGTACCTCGTCGGCAGGACGGGTTCTCCATGACTTCAATTTTACGTTCATGAACATGTAAACCTGTTGCTTCTTTTGCTTCCTCCTCCTTTTGGCAAATTATTTTATCACCTTTGAATGGGGGAGTAGCAGTAGTACAAGATGATTGTCCAGCTGGAGATGCTTGAGTGGCTGGAAGCGTTTGCACCTGAAGCCCAACTCCTGCCTGGGTCCCGCTCATGGTAATTCCTGCTGGAGCAATGAGCTGAGTTGCATTTCCCTGACTCACAGTTGCAGTTGCAAAACTTGTATTTGGCACAACTGTTATGGTTACCTGGTTGCCAGAAGTCCCTTGGAAAATGGTTGCTGGGCTATTTGAGATCAGTGGGCCTGGCAGTATCTGTAAGTTCGAGATGGGCACGGTTTGCACTCCCCCTGTGGGTGGCATTGCACTTTGGACCAACTGAACGTTTTGCTGCCCAACCAGTAACTGCTGTGCTGGAGTTTGCCCCTGCACTCCAAAGCCTGCTGCTTGGTTGTTTGCCACCTGGTACACCACCTGAGGGCTAGGAGCTCTTGCATTATTAGGGGGAGGAATCTGTGGAGCTGGGAGAATCAGCTTACCCCCTGGAGTTGAAGGACCACGCTTTGGAAGCAGCAACTGTTTTATCAGACTCGACTCACTAGAAGCAGGCTGACCAACTCCAGTATTTGTTTGCTGTGGTTGAACTTGCATCTGTACTTGTTGTGGCTGCTGAACTTGTACTTGTACCTGTTGTGGTGGGGGTGCTGGTGAATGCTGCTGCTGTTGCTGCCTTTTCACAGATAGCATTTGACTGACAGTAGGAGGTGGTCCCTGTGATTGAGGGGTGGAAGATGACATGGCAGTAGGGACTTGGTTATTAGAAGCTGGGACAGGTGATGGTGAGGAAGATGGAGTTATGTTTGGTTGTCCAGTTAGCTGAACTGTCTGACCAGCTGGAAGAGCTGCTGGATTAGCAAGAACAATTTGGTGAATGGCTGGTGCATAAGTTTGACCTTGTTGAGCTGGCTGGCTTACAATCACTACACTTTGTTGGGTTGGCTGCTGTGGTTGTTGAATAGGCTGTTGTACCACCGTTGATGACACTTGCTGAGAAGGGAGAGGTTTTGGTGCAATGTTTTGAAACCCTACTCTTGAGGGTTGTGGACTTGGGACACCAGCAATGGTAACCATTTGTCCTGTAGCTACCTGAAAATTCTGTACTGAAGTTGCTGAGACAATATTGGATGCAGAAGTTGTTACATACTGTGGGGGTGCTATGATAACAGTGTCTTGTGGCTGGCTACCAGCTGATGTTTGTTGAGATGAAGTTTGCACAGGCTGGGGCGATGTGGTGATTAACTGTTGACCCTGTGAAACTGTAGAAGTACATGCTGGTATGCTCTGTACTCTGCCAAATATATGACTCTGTGGAACAGCTTGTTGAATTACTGTAACAGGAGTGCCAGAAGGTATCTGTCCCGGTACCACTGTGTGTAATGGAGACTGTTGTGGAATTACAGATGGGTGGTGAAGCAATGTCTGGGAATTGACAACTGTAACAGGTTGTGGCCCTGTACTATGATTTTGAACCACAGAACTCTGTGCAGCTCCTCCTCCCACAGCAATACTAACAGGAACCGCTGTCTGGGGTATAGAATTCTGGATTACTGTAGCCTTAACGACTTCACAAGGAATCGGAGCTTTATTTTGAATGACAGTCACCGGCGCATTTTGCTGCTGGTGGGTATGAACTGAAGGATTTGGTGGAATTCTTGAAACAGTCTGTGCCACAGTATGAACACCTTGTACTGGAAAAGACATTTGTGTTGCAGTCAAATTTGAAGATTGGTTGGTGACAGGAGTCCTCTGAAAATGGCTTCCTACAGTTTGTGGTCCATGAGGCATTCCTGAAAATATAAGGGAAAAGTCAAAATTCATAATAAAATGACTGAAAAGCTGAATGTAGGGACTATTTTACTTAATACAAGAGAAAATCATTTTAAGAAATTAATATCTAACAACTTTGCATCATGATTAAATAACAGAACAAGCAAGAAAAGTCTACTGGAAAAACAAGGAAAAGTTATACATTTTAAATGTATATAATATACATTTACTTTAAATGTATATTATACACATTATTAACTTAGTAATATTTAAAACAATAAAAGTTAATACCTGCAGGAGAAGGACTTGGAGACACATCAGGAACAGAATCAACACGAACGACTGGAGTAGAAACTGGTTGCTGCTGATAGTACATCTGAATAGGAAGTGGTATAGCCCTCCGTTTTACTCCTACTACATGAATATGCGCCTGCCCGTTGTTACTGGAATCCTCCACTCTCTTCACTGTATGATTTGGAAAGACCGTTCTGTAAAGTACACACATACTCAGTTTGGATAACGAGCACACTAGGAAAAACACTAACTTCTAACAACGTTTACATGAACAGCAGCAGTATATTTACTGCTACTTATGTATGAACCAGTATGATTCATATAATTATATTCTACAAGGGTGGGAAGCAAAGAAAGAAATACAAAAGATCAATTCTCTAATTTTTAAAGTCATTATCAACATGGTTGGGTTTTAAACAATTCTACTGCATATATAATTAACAAAAAAGCTTCACCTAGGCAATGCCTACTTTATGAGCTTTGAAAAATGTCAAAGACCCTGGATATTTGAAGAAAGTGTTAGTTATAGACTATTCAAGATTAAAAAGGGCAAAAGTCATGTCTTTAACATACAAAAGTAGGTAGGAAAGAAAAAGGAAACTAATTTCTTCCTTCTCTTTCTTTGATAAACCTCAAAATGTTCAAACACAAACACCAGATGTGATGTCCAAAATTCCCTTGTATTTAAACTTCTACTATACTGCAACCTAACCATATAAAATTTCAAGTAATGGGGATGTCTGAAACTAAATAGTATTTTCTCAAGAACAAGAGGTGTTGTCAGTGATGTAAATTAATTTTATTTAAAGTTAAGAACTATGTATCCTACCTAAGACATTTATAAAATCCAGTTGATGTTAGGATTCCACCACGAGCTAATTTACTGCAAGTTGAGAGGTACTCGGAATACATTTCTGCTCGAGAGACAGAACAATCTGGATTTACTTCGAAATGAGCATTTAGCCTAAAAGAGAAAAATAAATGGCATTATGCAATATACTATAGGAAAGTCTATATTTAAGTATGCTAAACCCATTTGAAGGCAGTGTTTTAAGACTAATAATTATGCCTATTAACCAAATTTCACTGTTTCAATATGTTATTAGCAAAAATACATGCTAAGTTTTAGACAGACAAAATCAAGTAAAGAGATTAACTACTCAATCATACTTATTTTAGTGTAAAAAATCATTAACAACAAAATAAAAATTATGTTAACATCCCAGTGAGAGCAGCGTTGGTCTGCTGGAAACAAATATTCTACAACAAATAGTTTTATTCAGTAAATATCTACTCAGGTTCCTGTCTTGTAATAATCAAAATATAACAGAAGTTCCCAATGATGAGCTATTGGACATGTGGAAAATGGAAGAAAACTGAACTAAAGTTAAATTTTGTTGGCTCTTGGATCAAATTCCTTCAGAAAAGAACTTAAGCTTTCAACTACTCCCTAAAACAATGATACTTACCATGCTGCACACACCCATTCCCTATTTCAGACTTCTATTCTTAATCCTGTACAAACTAATTCAAACTTTAGTTTGTCATTTTCATAAAGTGACTTTTATCTATAAGTTAGGATCGGAAGCCTAGTTATCCTTATAGGACTTTCTGGGACTCACTATATACATAACAAGCCAACTTACAGTTGTTTCTTTATAAACTGCATGAAATAATAATTATGATAACTAATTGTAAAACGAGTCTCTCCTCCTCTCCCCCTAGAACTGGCCTAAGTGAGCAACTGCAATTTATAAGACCAAATCTATTCCTAGCACACACACATTTTACAGTGGATGTGGTACATACATTTTCCAACTTTTATAATTCCTTTGAGTACTGAGTTTTCAAACTTTCTTTTGATACAAAAAACTTTTTTTGGTTCAATGTTGAAGATAAACATTTCCAAATATTATCGGAAGAGATTCATGAAGTATAAAGGGTCAAGGTGTAACAATATAGAACGTAAGGAAAAAGCAAATAATTAGCGAAATTTAAAACTATAAATCTGATTTAAGCAAAGTGAAACAGTCTAGAAAAAATTGTCATAGGAACAAAGATATGAAAGCACCAAAAATATGGAACACAGAGTGACAGAAGCATGGAATGGGAGACAAATAATATTAAGAGAATAGGAGAAAAGGGATCAAGAAAAGAAAGTTTTAAAAAGTAATACATCACTAGAAAGCGATCTTCTTATATTTCAATCTGTTAATCTTCTAAAGAATTTAAGTTGAAATTCATAAATAACATAGAGGCAACTAACCAAGACAAAATGAAATCGAACCAAACCTACATTTATTTTTTTCAGAAAGTGGCTAAGATATAACTATTCAGTCTTCTCAAGAAAATATTATTTCCAAGTTGCTTATTTCAATATAGACAAACTGCCTAGTTTATCATTTGATTAGTTTCCCCTCACTACTCACAAACAGGAAAAAATAACTAGCAATGAATAAGAAGTTTTGCTTTTGATGAAAAAGAAGGAACATTTAACAATAAAACCTGGTTTCATTTTCTTAAAATCAGTCCAATTTAGTTTTAATAAAACATTAAGAAAAAAAATTCTATAATCTGACAAACCTCATTTTCTACAAAGTCAAAGATAATTTTTTAACACAAATTTTACCCTGAAAAGAAATTATGCACTGTAATCAAAGACTATTTTAATTCTGAAGATTCTGATATTTTTCCTTCAAATTATTCTACAATACAGGTGAAGTGGTTTTATATTGTCATTTCTTTGTATAAATGATATTCTATTCTAACTAAATAGAAAAACAGAATAAAACATTCTGGATGACCGTTGTAATACATTTTCCTTTTCTCTTTTGCTTTATTCTTCCCAAGGATAAAGCCTTAATAGAAATAAACCACTTACCACTGACAAGCAAACTTCTCACTATCTATTTCCACTATTCCTGGAGGTGGAGCAACATGCTGTGCTACAACTGCTCTGGAAGCTAAAGAAAAAAATATATTAGCTACATCATTTAAAAAAATGTAGTCACTATATAGATGCCATATTTAGTTCATGGATACTGAACCAATTATTATTCACAATGAATACCTTTTAAAAAGGTGTATAAACATAATGAAAATATACAAATTTGAGAAAGAAATTTATAATGGAACACATATTATACCAGGCACTATCTTAGATGCTTCATATGAACTATTTTTTTTAACCTCATAATCATTAAAATAATAATACATGGATTATATAGCTAATATAAACTCTATTTTTCCCACGGATCAGACACTGGGTTAAATACTTAACATACATTATCTTTCTTAATTCTTTGGTAATATGGGTATAGATATGGAAACTGAGACACAGAGTGATTAAAACAACTAGCCCAAGGTCACACAGCTCAATATACCAGTAAATAAGCGCCTCTCACTTTAGTTACAGAAGTAGATTGTATCTCAAATAACTCCACTTCTGAATTTGAAAGATAAATGTTAACTCTATAAGTAGAATACACAAAATTTCTGGGATAAGATGAACAAAAAGCTATATACAAAGGAATTAATGAAAACATGAAAAATATAAGATAATATAAACTTATGATAAATTATAAGAATCTTACATATTTATAGTTAAAATTTAAAATTATACTATTTCACCATTGAATCAGCATGCTTTTATAGTTTTTAAACTTATATATGTACCCACTTTTTTTCAGGTGATATTTTTAACAAAACCTCAGAATCCTCACACAGAACAAATGCATTTCTAAATTATTGGAACTAGTGGAGGTCCACAGCACAAATCTGTGAATGAGCTGACGCAATTCTAATCTTTTGTTCAATGAGGTCCCAGGCTTTCATTGGGATAACAGCTAATAGCAGTCACTTCATGAACATTTACTCTGCATTAAGCCATTTACTTTATTTGTTTTAATCTTATATATAGGTCTAAATTTAATTATCCTCCTTTTGCAGATGAAAAAATTAAAGCTCAGAGATTACGTTCACAAAGGAACACATGATGCAGACAGCAGAGCTGGTGCAGCTGGAAAGCCTTCATTCAGGAGTGCTGGATTTGAATCCAGGCCTGTCACGTTTCAGAGGCCATACTGTGATATGTTGCTTCTTAACAGAACATAATTAAAACCAAAATTATTTTCCTGGTGCAACCCCAGCTTATCTTTTTTTCTCCTCCTCCTAACTTGATAACACCATTACATAAAATATCTTTGCAGGACCTGAACCTATGTAGAAATCTCCCTTTTCTTTATCAATTGTACTACAGGAGTATACCCTACTCAGGCTGAAATCTCCTGAATCAATTAACAGTCAATTGCACGAAACATTAAAAATTATGATGAGATTATGAGCAACTTTACAAACATTAAGAAGAATGATGCAGTCACAATTAAATTAAGAATATAAACCAGAAACATATAATTAGTATAAAGGTGGCTACAAATTGAGAAGTATTTTCTTCAGGATACCCAAAGACCTTCCAAAGGACACAAAGGCACCTCACCTTTACAAGGAATCAGTTTCCAGATACTCAACTTTTATATATAGTCTTTCCTAAAACTGCTTTGCCTGAGCACATCACCTTCTGTTTCATAATTGTTCTTATCCCAGTTTGGAACAGAAAGTCTTAACTTTCACTCATCCTTAATAGCATTGCAGGATTATGGTTAAATGTATGACTCTGGAGCCAGAAAGGCTGGCTCTAGAGTTTCAGCACTAGCTGTGTAACTACGGGCAAGTTACTTAACCTCTCTGTCTATAGAATGGGGAAAAGTAATAGTACATTAACATCATAGCTCATGAGGATTAGAGGAGTTTATGCGTGAGCCACTTAAAACAATGCCTGGCATATAGTAAAGCACTGTATAAATGTTAGTTGCTATTACTACTAGTAGTAGTACTACTACTATTTAAAAACCTCTGGAACATCAACGGGAGAATTAGAAACATTAGTGTCTCCAAAGCCTCCTTTACCAAGGTCTTAGAGTAGGGCTTCCTGTCCATACCAGCATTTTATATATTATAGTCAGGGGCAACATAGGGCATTAGAAATTGGGTATTTTGGCTCTTTGGTGTGTTCTGAATTTAGATATAGTATAGAGTGATGACAATTTTTGCTAATGTCCTTCCCTTATCCAACCCTCAACCTACAAAGATTGCATTACTTCTGAAGCAGAATCTTGTGTAAGTAAAAGATTGGGACTATTTTTAAAAAATACTAAAAGTGGTGGCATCTTAGTTCATTCAGATGACAATGTCATGGCAACTTTCAACTGTCATAGAATTCTGAAGTAAGAAATGGGGGAAGACATAATTTCTTGGATTGAGAAATATTTTTTCTGAGTAATAGAAAGTAAGGCTGATTTAGCAAGATACTTTTGATAATAAAGACTACCTTTATCAGGTAGGTTATATGCCAGACATATTCCATTATCAAATGAGGTCAATCTGCAGTGCCAAATCAAGGTTTTGACAAAAATGTATTCAAAGCACATGATAAAAGTACTTTATCAAAAAACACTGTATTGGTCTTGAAATGAACAATATTTCAATTTTCCTATACTAGTGGTTCTCAAAGTCTAGTCTACTGACCTGCAGCATCAGCATCTCATAGGACTTGTTAGAAATGAAAATTCTCATTCTGAATAAAAAACTCAGGGTATTGGAGCCTAGATAGATATCAGTGCTAAAGCCCACCGGGTGATTCTGATGCACACAGAAGCTGAGAACCACTGTGCTTCTTGAATATATTAGATTAAACAAGATGCATCTAAGTAAAAATAACAAGTATAATTTATAGTCATATCTTGTCAATATCTTTTTGATATATTTTCAATAAACAATGTCTCTAATACTAAGCAACAAATATGTACTTTTGTGAGTCAAGTATTGTTAATTCTTTGATCTCAACAAAATCATTGGAGAATTAAAGTTGTCAGATCTTAATTTTAATAATTTTTCGATAATTCTGAAGAATTTCAAAGAATTGTTAGTTCTATCTTCAGCTATTTATTGGCATGACCTAGGTTTCCAACTTACATCTATAAAAAGGAAAAACAGAGATACAGTTGATACTGAACTCATTTTCATTCTAGCAATAAACAATATTCATTCAGAGACACAATGGACTCATACTTTCCAGAGAACTAGGGAAAAAAATCTTGTTCACCTCATTAAGAGATGTACTACCAATTGTGCTTTTTATTTAATAATTACTTATAAAAATCTGTAATGTATTTACTTTTGTTTGTTGTACTATATATTACTAAAACTGGTAGTGATAAAATATAATTTTAAAGTTTTATAAAGTAACAGAAAATTTTAAAAAATTAAATTAAAATGTCTACATTTATAGTTGAGAAGTATTGATAGGGTGATGGATATGAATTTAAGGAGAAAGGGGTATTACAAAATTTCTGATATTAAGAGTTTATGTATTTTTTTAAATGGATGATGGTTAAGTATCAAGATTCCACCGGATATAGAAAGTGTTTCACTTTTAAAATGTCAATTTAATACACACAAAAAACATATTTGCAATTATTTAAATTATTATGAACAAATTTAGATGTTAAGTCAAAAAATGGGTGAAAGATCACATAAGTTTTCACAGTGATGAGACGAAGCAAGCAAAAAATTTGAAGATGACCATTCCCTAAGAAAACAGTATTAAACAAATTATGGGGAAAAGCCAAAGTATAAATGGTAACATAATCAAATAATCAAAAAGCTATCATTTATAATGAGCAAGTAATAAAGTGCTCATCAGATCAAAAATGAACCTTTTTTTTTTTTAGGTCCTTAGAGACCTATTCCCATTTCTATCAATGAGTACTACATTTTTGAGCAAGCCACAAACTCTCAATATTTAATTTTGTCCATTTGTCAAATGAGGACTAAATCTTACGTTGGCAGTGAGTTCATCTGTTAAGGTCACTGGTCAGTGACAAGGCAAAACACAGTAGCTTTCATCAAAAATATTCTTGAATATTCTTCAAATGGCCCATTATAATTCAGTGTATCACTAATAATTTCTTAATTCCTCTTGTTGGATACTGTTTCTCTATGGCCCTCAATTAATTTAATTTTCAGTTTCTTCTCTGAGGATAAGAACATACTCTACCACTCACTTAATTAACTGGTAATATGAACTGTTTTATTTCTGTTTCAAGGTTGAGAAACTATTAATATTCTGACCACTGATTCCCCAATATGCACTGGCTGTTTAACATCTGTTGCCTGTGGGCGAAAGCTCATTGGGTAGATCAGTAGTCAAAACTATTTTTTCATGCCTTTGATTATTTGTCCAGCTCTGTTAATTGAATTCAAGTAAGTTAAATGCATACATGACATAACAATACCATATACTTGAGAAGAACATAATGGAAATCAATGAAACATGTGATACATTACAAACTTTCCATTAAGAGTATAAAATTTTGATTCTATGAATTAGAGTAGAAGAGAGATTGGAACCATGATTAAATGAAAGAACAAGATAGCTGGAGAGATACAAAGAGAGTTTGAACTGCGTCATAAGCACTGGCAATTGAAGAGGCCAGATTATTTAGGAAGACTCAAACAAGATTTGGTGATTAAATAGATGTGGTAGTTAAAGATTAAGGATAATGAGATTTTTGTTTTAAGGGTAGTGTGGGAGGTTGAGAAAGATCTGAATGTATTTCTAGGTTGAAAAGAAGAAGCAGGTAAACAAAGAGATATTTAAGACATAGGAATGAGAAAATGAGAAAGACTGATATTCAGAGCACTGATTCAGAAGAAGTTAACGTCTCTTCCTTAGACAAGGGTAAGTTGAAGGAGAATGAAATTCAGATGACAATAAGTTTGTAAGTAAAGGATTAACAAGTTGAAGAAATTCATGCCACACAGCTTCCATGTTACCTGCAAAGTGAGAGGTAAGATCAACTGAAAAAACAAGCATCCTCCATTAAAAAAAAAAAAAGTACAAGGAAAGAGAAGTGTCTTGGGAACAGTGAGAGGTGGGGGAACAGGTGAGGTAAAAGATGGATTGTTTTTGTTAGGACAAATGAAGGCAGAGAGAGCACTCTACAAAAGACTGAGATTGCTAAAATATCAAAATAATGACTCAGTGAGGAGACAGAAGTCCAAGGACTGAAGAGAGTGCTGGTTATTAGACAGACCTGAGTTCTGATTAAAGATATTTGAGTTAAACAGAATTGATCCAAAGGACTCTAAGAAGGGTGCAAAGTGCAGATATACATACTTGTATATGTGTTTATGTATGTATGTACATGTGACTGATCCTAGGCTCTGATTCTGTGTGTTTGGTCCAACATTCAGGAGTATTAGGGGGTATTATACTTATGTATTCTGATGACCACCTGAGGAAATTATAACGTAACATATGATTAACCTATTCCTGGTACATCAATTTCCAATGACCAAAATCACAAATAAGAAACCCATTTGGGGCACTTCTTATCGCTCTCCTAGTTGTGAATCTAATCCCTCACACTTCTTTAAATCCTGCTCAACTTCATTTCTCTATTATAGTTTAATTCCTCTGTGCTCTCCTTGATCCTGCTGCTCCTGGAATGTATAATATCTAAGAAATTAAAGTAACATACTCAAGTTTTCCTTTAGCCTACTCTACTATAAAATATCAGTTCCCTGTAATACATATTTAAATTTATCCTTAGTATTAAATCTTACATACCACTAACCATACTGAAAAAGAATATGTAAAAACACTAACCTGGAGCAGATGCTACATGGATCTGCGTTTGAACTTGCTCTACAGCTTGTGTTCTAATTTCAGATAAAACTTGATGACTAGAACTTGGATGTTCAACGAGTTTTACTGCAGCTAGTGCATCAGGTCCAAACATCTGAATGTCCATAGACACCAGGCACACTAACATGTCTAAAATAAATTAAAACCAAAGTTATCAATCAATAATATTATACAACAATCACATCACTTAAAACATATGCTGTACAGAATACTAGTTCTCAAATGGCAGTCTACGAATCACTGTACATCAGGATTATCTGTGGATCTTTAAAAAAGATTTTTAGGTTCAATCTCTGAAGACTGATTTAGTAGCTCTGGAGTAGGGGTTAGGTATTTTTCTTTTTAAAAAGCTTTCCAAATGATTCTGATGTATAGCTAGATTCAGGAACTACTAATATGGAAACCGACATCTTAATTTCTCAATAATAACTCTATTTAGTCCAAACCTTTATTGACACTGATTTTAGTGTTTATTTGAAAGAAATCACTTGAATCACTGAATAAAATGTTAACATAGTACCACTACTGGCAACTTCTAGGAACAAAAAGAAAGCTTGTTTTACTCAGTTTTAGTGGCTTAGCAGTAGTAGTGGACCATCTGAAACAGAAAGACGTGCTCTCCAGAAAGTCAGGTATAGCAGTTTTGTTGATTTCAAATTTCATATATAGTAATAAAGAGAAGGAACAGAGATTACTAACAGTCACATACATCGTGGACTCTATATGATAGAAGTTTCTTGGTCATCTAAAACAGGCAGAAAGAATAATACAAACAAATGTTTGTGAAAGGGTGATGACTCCTCAAAATAAATAGTAAGCTCCAAATATCAATTGTGATTTTTGTATTGCACCACATTAAGTATTTTTTTCTTAATAAAGAAAATAACTTAAATGTTTCTTTAGTTTTTAGTCTTACCTATGCTCTTTTCTACTTTTGCAATTTTTGTGCAAGCTACATCTCCCATTTCTGTGAGCATATATAGCACCTCAAGTGTTGAGATTACAAGCAGCACATCAGGTAAAGTGAGATGACAAATGATCTCTCTGTATGAGTCCTGATCAACATATTCACAAATCAAAACACCATTATCTTCTGCTTTGCAAAGATTTCCCAAAATTTCCATGCCTAAAAAACATACACACAAAAACATGTATTTATTTTTTAACAGATGATAAAAAGTTTGTACACTTTAGACAGGGAGAAACTTAAATGAGCACTTACCCCTCATCTTCAAAAATCTATCCCTTGACATTAGGCATTTTGTAACAGTATGAAACATCAGATGAGTAGTTTTGAAATCAACAGGGTCCAATAAAAGCTAGAAAAAGAAAGGACACTATTACTGAGATAGGCTTCTTCCAGTGCTGTATATTTCACATTTAATAAAAACGAACAGAATAATGTTGTATAACTTTTAAGCATGTAATTACTGTGAGCATAGCCATTACTAAATTTGAAGCATCATTTCAAATATTTATTTTCTTCCACAAAAGTATGTGACAATTCTATAATCACTTTAGGCAAAAATTGCATGTAAGCATTGAATATTCTGTAAATATGGCAAATATAATAATGCCATATCCTAAAATTTTAAAGTAAATATTGTCACTAACTATAAAAACTGTTTTAGGTTACTGTCACATGCTTACCTCAGCTGCAATATTTCCTAATGTGTCAAGGCCTAATTGCCTTAGAGAAATAAAATGACTATGTGCAGAAAGTAATAGGAAACGAAGACAGGTACGATTAGCTGCCAAGAGCTTAACATTGCCCTCCTCAAAAGAAAGATTTCGCAAAATCACTGCAATCTGAAGTACCCGTTGTCCTTCAATATCATTAATGCCCAGCTTTCGAGGTGGATGAAATAAAGGTTCCCAGATCCATTCTCCTGATGTACTTTCTATAATAGAAAATACATATTTTACTTATTAATATTTCATTTATTACTATTGATAGTTCAAAGTTATTTAAAACTTTTCCTCACTGACTTACCATGAGACTTGTTTCTGTCAGAAATGAGGTCACGTACTTCATTATCATCAACAATGTCTTTCCAAAACTATAATGAGAAATAATTATATTTAATTTTGACAATTTGAAACAACTATTCCATTACTTTAAAAATGGTTACACATACTATAGAACTATAATATTTTTACTTTAGTTCATGTATATATCATAGTCTATGCATTTAATTCTTTGACATAAATGCTTGATTTTTTATAGTTAAGGTACTTATATAACAAGGTACCATTTGGACCAGGGGTTATTAGCCTGGGGTCCACAGATCCCTAAAAGGTCGTTAAACAAATTAGGGAATATATCAATGGAGGGGAAAAGGACATCTTTATGTTCATTAACTGTTAACTAAAATTTAGCATTTCCTTAGCATTTTCTTCAACTATGAATGTTAATGTTAGACAACAAACCACAGTTATATTAGCAGTAGTTGTGACATCTTCAACAATGTGAATCATAGATATTTTCAGATCACTTACAGCTATGAAAAAATATCTACAAATAGTTTATGCTCATCAGTACTTGAAAATTATGATAATCATTAAACCTGTTTAGTAAACTGCACATAATCACAGTATTCTTATTTACAGACACTATTGAGATATAGCTGGATACCTACTGAGTAAATCTACAACTAGAAAAAAAAAAATCAAACAGCAAGTGGTGGTGAAGTTAGGTATTCCCAAATTGGTAATTCAGATATTTAAGTTATCTTCAAGTATTCCTTATCTACAAAATGTTTTTTGATCCATATGAGAAAGGAGACAAGTAAAAATCCACTGTTTAATGTTCTTTTCCAGGCTAAGAAACAAATGCTTTTATACTGATATGTCTATACAAACTGAACTTCAGTGCATCTGTCTATGCCATTTAACTGCATTATCTTTTGTAACTTTTGTACTCATAAGGAAGCACATGGGCATTTGTTCATTTTTTATTTCTAAACCTGGTTATGTATATGTCAAAATAATCGTACTTTATTTTTTAGAATTAAGGTTCTTTTACATTTAAAGTCACTAGTCTGAGAAAAGGTCTACCACCAAAAGGATCCACTGCAAAGAAAAACTCATGATAAAAATTGTTTGGTAACAATAAAAAAAGATATATAAAGAAAAACGCAATTTTCAATAATCAAGACAAAAGGGCCATAAAGAATTCAAATAATAAAGACATCAGACATGAAATTTAAAATGATCATGGATAATAAAGAAATAAATGATAATGAAGTTTTGGGCAAATAAATGAAAACTATAAGAACTAAACAGAAATTCTAGAACAGAAAATAAGAACTCAATGGATAGATTTAACAACTGATTAGATTTGATTCAAGAATTAGTGAATTGAAAGAGAGCAGAAAAAACATCAAGTTGGAAGCATAGAGACAAAAGAACAGGAAAAAGAATATGCAAGACAAAGAGCATATAGTGAAAAGTTCTAACATAAAAATAATTGGAGTTCCTGAGGAAGGAGAGAAAGGGCAGAAAAATTTTTTGAAGAGGTAGAACAGAAAATTTCTAAGATAAGTAAAAGATGTCAACCTATAGATTTAAGAAGCACGCCAAACTCCAAGAAAGAAAACAGAAATGTGTAGAAGGAACTTCATAATAAAATTCCTGAAAAGCAATGACAAAGAGAAAAACTTAAACGCAAAGAGAGAAAAAAGGACAGGTATCCTGAAAAGGACAGCTACTAAAATGACAGCAGGCTTTGTAAAAGAAATAAATGAACATAAGAGAAGCACAGAATAATATAAGAGAGAATCAAATGGAATTTCTGAAAAACATCTGAAATAAAAAATATGACTAGATGGGCTTAATGGAAAAAAGAAAATGAAAACATAACAAACTATCCACAATAAAGTACACAGGAATAAAAATGTCTTAATGTCTAAAAACAAACAAGAGAGACACAGTGGCCTGTGGAACAGTATCTTGGTATATGGACTATATGTACAAACATAGTTCCAGAAAATCAGGAGAGGAAAGAAAAAAATTTGAAGAAATAATTGCCAAAAACTTTCTGAATTTCATGGAAAATACCAAACCAAGAAATTCAATGAACCCCGAGCAAGAAAAGCAAAAACCACAAGGCACATCAAAAATAAGTAATAAAGAAAGCACCTTAAAAGCAGTCAGAGAAACTACATCACACACAGAAAAATAATAAGAATGAAACTGACTTCTTATCAATAACAATGCAGATCAGGTGAAAATAAAATGTCACCTTTAAAGTGCTCAGGTAAAACCCTAAAACATACAAGTTTTTCTCCAGCAGAAACATGCTTCGAACATAAAGGCAAAATAAAATTTTCAGGAAAATAAAAAGCTGAGTGCCAAAACAAAACCACATCAATAATTTCATAACAACAATAGTAATTTCATAAAGTATAAATGGTCTGAACACACTGATGAAAAAAAAAAAAAGGAAATTGTAGAAAAGGCACACTGAGGGAAGGGGGTGGAGCAAGATCCAATTATAAGCTGTCCATAAGAAACACCATATTTAAAACCACAGATGAAAAGCACAAGGATGGAAAAAGTTGTATCATGAAAACACTAATCATAAAAAAGGTGGTATAGATAAGTAATAGCAGACAAGAGACTTCAGGACAAGGAATTATTAGAGGTGGGGAGAATATTTCATGATGATACATAAAAGCTAAATCATCAAGAAAATATAATAATCCTAAATGTATACGCAACTAATAACAAAGGCTCAAAGTATATGAAGCAAAAAATGACAGAACTGAAAGAGGATATAAACATTCATAATTATAGTTGATAACTTCAACACTCATCTCTTAGGAAATCAAGCATAATTATATAGAAAAAAATGATACAGAAATCTTGAACAACACTGTCAACCACTACCACTTAACTGATATCAATAAACACTACATCCAACAATAGCAGAACACACATTCTTTTCAAGTATGCATAAAACACTTACCAAGAAAGGCCATATATTGAGCCATAAAACAAGTCTTGATAAGTTTAAAAGAACTGAAATTATAAATATGTTCTCTGACAACAATGAAATGTGATTAAAAATCAGTAATAATAATTATGACAGTAATGCTAATAATAAAAGTTAGTTTGAAAATCAACAGTCAGAAATTAACTGGCACATTTCTATATAACCCACAAATCAAGGATGAAATCACAAGAAAAATAAAATATCTTGAATCAAATGATAAAAATTCAACATAACAAAATTTGTGGGACAGAGCTAAAGCAGCTTGTAGAGAGAATTTATAGCTTTATATGCTGATATAAAACAAGAAAAGCTTAAAACCAATGGTTTAAGATATTCTATTTTAAGAAGCCCAAAAAAGAGCAAGTAATGTATAAAAAAAGTAGTATATGAGTAAGATGTGAGTAAATGGAGTCATTCTAGTTTCCCTGTATTATTTAGGAAGTATAAAATAGTAAAAATACGAATTTACTAAATTAGGAAGAATTAAAATTATAATCTCTAGTGCAATGAATGAGAGAACCAAAAAAGTATATAAGTACCAAACTAAGTGGATGAAAAATGAAATAATAAACAATACTCAGTCAAATCAATTCCAAAAAAGGTAAGGAGAAAGGGAAAAAACCAAAACTGAACAAGCAGGACATATAGAAACCAACTCAAAACATGGTCAATTTAAACACAATTATATCAAAATTACATTTAATGTAAATGGAATAAATACACAAACATAAAAACTAAGTTTTTCACACTGAAAAAATAAAAAGCCCCAAAATATGTTGTCTACAAAAAGTCATCTAAAATATTAAGGCTATGAAAGGTTGAAAGCAAAATATGAGCCATATAAACACCAAATGGAAGCTGATATAATTGTACTGATAATCGGACCAAGAAAAAAAAAAAAGTAGACTGAAAGGTAAAAAAAGACACTTTATAATATGTTTAATTAACCAGAAAGATATAACAACTATAGTGAAGTTGTTAGATATTAAAGAAAAACTTCATATATTTTTAGAAATTAAGAAACTTCCCTTTTAAATAGTCCATGTATTAAACAGAAAATCATAATGAAAATTAGAAGACATTTTAAGCTGACATATAATAAAAACATTATATATCAAAATGGAAAGAATAAAGTTAAATGTGTGCTTACAGGAAATTTTATGGATTTAAATGTAATAGAAAAAAACAACAAAAATCAGTGAGGTAAGCTCCAGCTCAAGAAGTTAGAAAAAGTTTAGCAAATTAAACCCCCCAAATATAGTATATACAAAAAAATATAAAGAGCAGAAATTAATGAAAACATACAACAGAGGTGATCATCTAATTATCTTTAACTTATTTGTTTTCTTGATTTTATGTGATTACTGATTATACTGACAACCCCCATGCCCCTTTGTGACGTGTAAATATGTAAATAAACACTTTGTGTATCTTATATTTTAATTACCAATATTCTGGAGTTTTGAAAACTATCTGCTTAACTATAACCAAGAGACTTGGCTTTAAATGAGTAGGAAGAGGACAGGACATAGGACTTTGGGTCAGTTTGTGAAGCAGAGAATTTGAAATGCAACTCCATATCACGTGAGAAATTTGAAGGTCTAATGAGGGAGAAAAAAGGGATTGACTGTCTCTACTTGAACTTTGAGTTAAAAATAATCTCCTAAATATTTCACCACTAGACCTGTTCTGCAACCCCCATCGTTTTACTATCAGCATTATCAGGAAATCGCCAATAAAGAAATTAATATAAAGGCATTCTGAGGGCTGGCCAAGTGGTTCAGTTAGTTAAGAGCTTGCTTAAAAGTGCAAGCTCTGAGCAACAGTGTAGCCGGTTCAATTCCCACATGGGCCAGTGAGCTGTGCCTGAGCTGCCAACAGGTGGCAGGATGGCTCAGCTGGTGAGCGCACGTGCTCCTAACAACAAGGTTGCCTGTTTGAGATGGTGGGCTATGCCTACCGCAACTAAAGACTGAACTCAGCACCTTGAGCTGAGCTGCCACTTGGGTGGCTTAGGGGATAGAGCGCACGCTCTTAACAACAAGGCTGCCGGTTTGACTCCTGCATGGGATGGTGGCTACGCCCTCCCACAACTAAGACTGATCTCAGCACCTTAAGCTGAGCTGCTGCCCGGATGACTCAGTGGATACAGTGTGTGCTCTTTACAACAAGGTTGCTGGTTCTACTCCCACATAAGATGGTGACCACACCCACCCACAACTAATTAAACACAGCACCTTGTTTAAATGTGCTGAGTGGCGCGACTGGACTTGGAGCTGAGCTAGCTGTGCCCTCCACAACTAAGATTTAAGGACAATAACTTGGCTGTTCCCCTTCTCCAATTCCCCAACACTGTTCCCCTCTCCCAATACCCCAATAAAAAAATCTAAAAAAAAAAAAGCAGCTAAAAATTAAAAAAAAGTAATTCTGACCAGTATTTCCTTTCAGATTTTTGGCAACTGCAACCCAAAAATGAAAAAAAAAACCCCAACTCTCCATCCAATATGAAAGAAAATCTCACAGAAACAAATCTGCTGAAATTTATAAACCAACATTACAAAACACAAAGGAATATTCCACCCTAAGTCAGAGTGAGTAGAATTAGCGTTGCAAGAGGCTTAGATATTAGAATCTTCAGGTGTGTGTGTATGTGTACATATATTTAATTTACATATAATATGTTATATTTACAATTATGTTTATATATTATATGTAACTTAAATTATATTAGTAAAAAGATACTTTTAAATTATTAAAATTATTAAAAGCATAAGAAGAGAACAAAAAAGGCTAGTTTGAAAAAATACAAAGTGAATTTCTAGAAATTAAAACAGTCACTAAAATAAAACTTGACAAATGTGTCAAGAGGAATATTAGACACAGCTAAAGAGTGATTAAGTCAACTGAAAAACAACCCTAGGGAAGTTATCCAAACTGCTGCTCAGAATCTGGGTATGCTCAAGTTTACTGCTTTTGTTAGAGATTTATAATTTTCAGTAATCAATGTATAATTAAAATAAGAACTTCATTTCTGATAATTAGCTATTCTGAAAGATTTTTTATTCAACTTCATCACAACTTTTAAATAAGTATCTCTATGTATTATGATAAAGATTATGGTATGGGTAGTATTATGTATATGAAATGAGAAACATTCATTGATCCTTGGCCCTTGGCTACATGTAATTCAATGGTTCAATATTTTAATTTATTAAAATTACCTTAACAAAATCTCTATCAGTCTTCTCCTTCCATTCTTGTCCAAATACAGTAGAAAAGGATCCTAAAGCTAAAAGAATAGTATATTCAATAAAACAGAAATATTTCTTTCACTTATTTCCTTAATAGGTAGGTTTGAAAAGACAGCAAAAATACATTTTAAGATATCTTGTTCACTAAAAACTATTTCATAGTAAATGATAGAAAGTCATAATAATCTCTTTTGAAATCGTTTTTTTTAAATTATGGAATTTAAAGAAAATTTGTGTCTCTATAAACTAAAAATACACAACGCATTTTCATAATATTTAGATAGATATAAGAAAAGAGTATTAGTTACTCTCATTAGTTTTCTTTCATTTGTTGAAGAGAAAAATAAAATCAAACTGATGCTATTGCTATTAAATTGCCAAATTGTTATAATTTAAAATTTTCATACTAATTTAAAGAATAATGGTGTAATTCATATTTCAATAATATATGGCAACACATTCTTTGGAAATAATTCCCACAAATGAAATCTCCTTTAAGAATCATTCTCAGGCCTATAGCTTGTTTCTACTTCTTGAATTAACATTGTTTTAGGAGGAAAAGTCAAACCATCCACTTTCAAAAGCTGCTTCTTAGTAACACCCTGCCAGATCCCCCACAACAAAGGTTAAGGCATAAAGGTACATGTTATATGATTTTTTTCTCCTTTATGCTGCTAGCTTATATTGTCAGTTATGGGACCAGATAGTAAAACAGTATGATATAAATGTCTAAACTGTGACACTATATATCTTCCTTTAAAAGTTAGGTAAGTGGTTTCATCAAGTATCAGATTAATTCTATAATGAAAGCTACTGCTTTTGGAATGCAAAAAGAAAACTAGTGGCAGCTATAAACAGAAAATATAGTTTTTATGAATGTAATTCTTTCAAAAAACAAAAGTAAGTCTCTTTAATGGATGTTTTGTGACAAGCATAATAAATGAATATATTTTGTTGTAAAATATTGAATCTTTATAGTTTTATTATACCTTTAGGTATAGACCTAAAGTTACTTATTATCGAGTAAAATAAAGTTTGTAAAGTATTTCTTTAGAAAAGTATTAAAGAGGGTGAAGGGCCAGCCGAGTAGCTCAGTTGGTTAAGAGCTCGCTTAAGAGTACAAACTCTGAGCAACAGGGTCGCCTGTTCGATTCACGGCCCGAGCTGAGCTGCCAACAGGTGGTAGGATGGCTCAGCTAAAAAAAACCCCAAAAAACCAAAAACAAAAACATAAAAAGGGTGAAGAATAGAAACACTTTAACATAAATTATATTTATCAATGAATTTTACTATTGATATTAGGGTCATGAGGAAATGATACAAACAATAGATGTGAAAGTTTTTAATAAAAAATTTTACTACAGTGACCTAAAGAAGAATTTCATAAAATATCAAACTTACATATAAGTAGCAGCTTAACCAGAAAAATGAAGCCTGTATACCACTAAAGAGAGAAAAGATTTTGTTTGGTTGTCCTGAAAAAAACCTCATAATGAAAAACTTCACTGGAAAAAGAATATTGGATGGAAATATAAGATGGAAAAATTAAATTTTTGTCACACGGAATTTTTATTATACTTCTTCAAGCACACAAAACATAAACATTTCACATTTTCAAAGCAAGCAGCATCTATATTTATCTCTCAATTTGAATTCCATGCCCTAAAAAATAAAAATCTCTCAAAAGCCTAACCAAATCAAATATATCCATAATCCTCAAATTTGAATAAATTATTTTCGTAATGTAAAACCAATGTTTTAAGTTCCAGGTCTTCATGAAGTCCCTATGTACTCTGGAATTCTAAACTTCTGACTGTTGGAATGGTAGTAACATTCCTTAAATAGCATTTTCTAAATTATTAATGTTTTAGATTGTTGCTACATTGCGTAATAATTTAAGTCTTTTAGATAAATAAAAACGCCTAAAGAATGCAAGAAGATAAACTGGGTCTAAGGAACATCATGCCTCAGTGCACCAAACTGGTAAGATTACTTCTAACATACTATATACGAGTAATGCTTAGACAATGATTAAATGGTAAGACTTCAAAAAAATTACTCTGGTTTGAGAATATTTATTCTTTCTAAAAACTTCATTTTACGGTTTCTAAAAATGTTAAACAATTTTAAGCTCCATTCTAAATTAAATGCTAAAAGATGTCTTTAAAAGATCAAAATAAAATATTAGGAACCAAAGAACATGAAATTGAGATGGAAATCCACCAAATTTAGATCTTCAAAGTTGCCATACAAACTGAGAAGTACTGATCTTCGTTCCTTCCCATGTAACCAAAAATAGTTTCAGGCAGAGCAAGAAACTAATTTTCACTTTTGTTTAAACTAATTCCAAATTGTCTTCCTACAAAATAAGTACATGTCAAATTTTAAGGACTCCTACTTAGGTAATATCAAATAAATTTATGTTTGAAAGTACACTACTTGACACAACTGAAATTGCAGAAAAATAAACTCATGTGCAAACATGTTGCTATTTAAAGATAAAAACAAAGTCATGAATCCATAAAATATGACAAGAAATTCTTAGACTGTCTATGGTGCTATATATGTAGTTTCCTGTATGATAAAATAATTTCCATATATGTGAATACTTTATCACTTAATAGGATATACTTCTGGCAAAAGAAATTACAATAATGTTGGTGTAGGAGGGTTGAGAAGCAAAAAAATTTTCTAGCACTAACATTCAGCTGACACAGATATTTTAAAGAGAAAAACTATGAGCAGGAAAAGATTTCAAAACATATTTTCTAAATTCCTATGAAACTATTATACTACAGTTAGAGAACTGAGCAATTTGGTCTGAAGAATAGATTTAGTAAGAGATAATTCCACAGAAAACAAAAAACATGTTTATAAAAACCTGTAACTAGCAAATCCTAGAAGTAAAAAGGGTATGAAATATTTGATAAATCTTATTTTGATTTAGGCAGCAAATTTTCAAATGCATTGATCTAAACTACTTTAAAAAATTATAACCATACAAATAGCAGAAAGAAATTTCAGAAAAATAATTTCTTCCAGATCCTAGTTTTTTTAAATTAAAATTTGGAGCAAACAATCTTCTCAAATTAAGAAAGCCATATGTAACTAAGAAAAACACAAAATTTTTATTTCAAAAGCTCTAGTGAGACTAAATTACTATTCAAATATTTAAGATTAAAAAAAACCAAACATTATTTTAAATAATACGTTTACTATAATCAAAATAAATGAAGAATGCTATTACATTGACTAATAAAAAGTATTCTTCTCCTTAAATACCTTTTTAAAAAGTCTGTAAACACCTATATAAAATGATCACACAATATGTTCAGCTTAAAACTTACTGTCGTCAAACACCCCGGCATTAGCAAGTAATAAAGTGATGATTTTAGGGTCTTTTTCAAGTTGCATGACGTGTTTGCTTTCATTTGATAGGAGAGTGCATACATTAATAGCAAAGTCCACTTCATTTGGGAGTCCAGATAACAGTGAAAGCACCAATTTATTATAATCATTTGGCGAATTGAAATCCATAGATAGCCCATAACTTTGACGTAGATAATCTAACAAGATAAAACAAAAACACTTTAAGTTTATCAAGGAATAGAAACCATTATGGGTAATATCTTCTGAATACAGGACAGAACCTTGTTTTCTTTTATAAATTATAAACTGAGTAGAAGTTTACAGAGTTCAATTTTCTAAACTTCTTAAGTTAAAATTAAATTCTTCAAAAAGTATTAAAATACAAAACTGTACATACCCTCTTGGATGTCATTAACAAATTAATTGCCATTACTTTATCTAATCTACTTTTGTACTCTTGCATTTCAAGGGACTTATTCTGATTTTTATATACTATAAAACTAGGGAGACTGGTTCCTTTGGGATTTTTAACAATATCATGTTTTTGGATAACACCGCCTACCTTCTTTACCTAATTTTAGAATTATTACTTTTTTAGGCCATATTTATTATGACATAATTAACATACTAAAATTCATAATTTTTAGTTCTGTAGTTCTATGAGTTTTCATAAATGCAGTCTTTTACCACAACCACAGTGAAGATATAGTCATTCCATCACCCCAAAAAGTTTCTTCATGCTCCTTTGTAGTCAATCGCCTCTTCTACCCATAACTACTTACATCTCCTTTCTGTTCCCAGACCATGGATTGTCTTTGCATTTTCTTAACAGTGTCTTTGGAACAGAGGTTTTAATTTTATATAGTCTGACTTATAAATTTTTACCCTTACGGTTCATGCTTTTGAGTCCTAAAAATTTTTTCTTAACCCAAGGTAACTAAATTTTTCTGTAGGAGAATTAATTTAAAACACTTTTAAGACTTTGAAGGTTGGGAAGACAGGGTTACAGAACATAATATGAAATTGGAATATATACATATAAAAAATGTTATATTTCTAGAAATACCGACTCTTGGAGCAGTTTAGGCTTTGGTAACTATGTCTTGAGACATATACCCAAGTACATTTTTCACATAAAGATACAACTAATGGGAAGGGGCAAGAAAACAAGAGTTAGAACACTTTTACATGAAACATTTCAGAAACATGGATTAAAAAAAAATTTAGGATGCAAAGTAGGAATTTATTGCCACAACATGACACAGAAGAAATCACGTAGGTGAAAAATTTCTCCATTTTCCAATATAGACATTTGAGGAGGCACCTATTCAATTCTAATATATTCTAGAAATTTCTCCAATAGTATAATGGTGAAGAAGTGCCACACACAATACAGCTATAAATGGCTATGAACAGATTCTTTACCATATTTAAGGTTGAACAATAACATATTGTTCATTTTAATAATCTTGAAATGAAAGTTCTCATAAATAATAGAAAATAAATTATCTGGAAAAAAGTAACAGCACTTCTATGAATACAGGAATAGTTTTTGACATTACTCTATACTATGCACTAGAATTGATCATAAGAATCCAAGTCTCAGCAATAGTTAAGTTTTTAGATTCCACGAAACTTTCAAGCAAATTCTTCAATAGAAAAAAATTTGGAATCCACATTCAATGAATAAATATAATAATTATGAAAAGTCTTTAATTATATCAAGCTCAAAATAGATTCCTAAGATAATGTAGCTTATAAAAATGTTGATAAGATTTGAAGAGCCTCCCTTCCCTTTCCAAAAGAAATACAGTCGAGTAGCTACAATTTTATAATCAGAGTAGGATTGGAAATTTATTTTCAACATTCTTGACTCAAAGTTTACACAAATGGATCACTGCTAACAAACTTAATTGAATCTGAGGCAATCATTTCTCTTTCTTTTCAGTTCAAAGAAAGGGAAACTTGCTCCTGTGGAGTGCTGTTTACATTGCAGGAATTATAAAGTACTTTGATATTGATATTGGCAGTGATTGTTGTAGTGCAAATGTCTGCTACAATATGGAACATTTAAGGGAAAATCTTTGCTCAAATACAACTGATAAAACTAAAACAACAAAGTCTTCCGTATGAAACTTTTCCAAATTTCAGTACCAAAAATGTAAATGGACAGAGTACTTGGCCTGCTTTTACCAAAACGATTTGGACTGAATTAAATAATCACTAAAATCATGGCTAGCTCTAAAATTCTACAGTTCTATTAATCTCAATGAGTTATTTGTTAATTTTGCCTTTCACAATTTTTTTACTAAAGATATTTCAAGTAAATTAAATATTTTATTTTAATTTTAAAAATTGAATTTTTAATTTTAATTTAAAAATGTAAGGAGGTGAACAAAAAGTCCTATAATCTAGCCTATAATAGTGCAGAACTGACTGTATCCAAATCAATACCAAGGAAAAAAGAACAGAGAAAAAAAGGAAACTAAAGAATTAGGTATTTATGGCAAGGAAAAATATGAAAAACCATGCAAATAAATGAAAAAAAAACAAAAACCTTGATGTCAAAGTTTAATAATTCTAAAGTTCAAAGCAAAATCTGCTCAATATTTTTTGCTATATAAGTTATCAGGCAAAAGGAGCCAATATTCTTAAAGGAAAATTTGGTCCAATATTAACGTACACTATTCTCTTTATTCTATTCTATTATGACAATTATAAGTAGAATCGCACTTTATACCAAATGCCCTGGGACTACTGCCAAATGAAATTTATTAATTACCTTTCAAAATATTGTTTTAGAATAGCTTTTCTTAATATCAATAATAAGTATCTCTAGATAAATACATCTATCCGAATACATTTATCCAAACATACAAGGAGAATAAAGCTGTATGATCACAGATGTAAACACAAATCTTTTAAAGGTTTTAATTAAAACTTCCTAAAGGCTCTTAATCTACCACAACCTAATTCTATTTTGGTGTTTATTTATAAAACACACACACACACACACACACACACACACATACTTTTATAGCAACACTTGAAAAGAATCATCAGTGAAGGATTTGTTTTGTATATTATCATGTTAATTTTTAGAACACTGTCATAATGTTGCTATGACTCCTTCTAGAAAAATAAAGAGCATCTTCAAATTCATAAATGCTTCCCTGAAATACTACCTCTTTTAATTAGTCTGATATTCCCCAGCAATTCCTAGTTTTTTCCTTTTCTGATTTTGTCAAACATATAACATCTTATGTAACTGCTCAGATTTCCCTTAAAAAAAAAAAAAAGCCAGACATATGACAGGCAGTAAGTGTATCAGAAAGAAGTTATTACGCCAGGTTAAGCAATTCTTTCATTCCCTTAACTAGTGTAGATCTATCAATGACTTTCATTAGACTTCTGAAATATCAGAAATATTTTACATCTTCTTTGTTGAAGCAAATCTGTTTCAATTAGAGGAGGAAATAAAGAACCACATCTAGAAAAAAAATCATATTAAACAAGGTCAAACACAGAAGTAGGTGAGTTTGGGGATCTGTAATAGCAGGCATCAAACTCTATTTAAGCTACAATAATGGACAGTTCTGAGGTTGCTGTAATATAGGAACCAACCACAGAGTTATAAAGCTGAAAATGGTCTTAAAGGTCATTAGTACAAGGCTGCATTCAATGTAGAAATACCCTCTATAACACCCTTGAATGAGAGAATGGTCATTAGCCCCTGTTAGGAACAGGGAGCATATCACCTAATAAGTCATCCCATTTTATTTTCAGCTTAAACTATTAGCAAGATCGTCTACATGGTGACTTAAAATGTTCTCTTTTAATTTTGGTTCTTGACGTAATAACCACTCATTAAAACCAAAGCTAGGTTTGGTTTGCACTCATTACCACCTGGCTCCAATTATATAAAACCATCACATGAAGCCTATCCTAATGGAGATCATAGATTGTGTTTCTTCAGTTATTACTGATTGGGGAAGAAATATGGAGTCAAATTCAACATGAAAGAAAGTTTGAAAATAGATAATGGAAAATTAGTGATACTGGCACAAATGAGAGATATTAAATGTAAGAATTACCTACAAGAGATTGGGACTAGCAACCAACAAAGAATAAATATCTAGATCATTATGTATTTTATAAAGAAGATGCTGTTGAAAAAGACATTAGCTCTTCTTTTTTAGGCCAAATGCTGGTGACTGAAGAAAAGAGACGTTTATCTCTTCAGAGCACTCTTCCTAGTCATCACAGCCCCAACCCCCAAGTCTCTAAACTGGAACCACCATCTATTCCGCTTCAAGAACCTCTTTATTAGACTCTCAGCCTGGTTATTTCCAATTTGAGTCCTGTTCTTCTTAGCTGCAGATTCATCTATAACCATTACAAGAATGACAACCGAAAAAAATCTTATTCCTGGAACACAGCAGGAGAATAGTTAGAAACATTTCTGAGGAATTCTGGTGTTGGGAATTCCAATAATTGTAGAAAATCTGACAGATGCTATCTAAGTATTCTTGGCTTTCATAATTTTAACAGAATCTTCCTCTTTTCAAGGTAGTGACTATTCAGGCTAAATGGATAATTAGCCAAAGAAATAAGGAAAAAATTTCACTTAAAAGGATAGGTATTATAACTCTGGAAATTCCTGCAACTAAAAATCTTATACAGCCTATGATAGAAATGCCCCGATTCCAATTAGATGTTGATCTTTGAAAGTTGCATTACCACAAGGGTTTAAGTGTTCTCAAGTAGAAAGTAAGGGACAAATTCATTGAATAATATCTATTTTCCTAATTCAAAACTTTGGACCTATGCCCTGTTAATTTCCAATGATATTTTTACCTGATACACTGTGTTGCTGGTAATTGTAGGAAGATGGAATTGCACCAATAGGAAGCTGTGGCTTGGGATTGCCTGGTGGTACCTCATCATCATCCTCCCCAAAATGATGAACTTTCTCGTACTTTTCTAGGTAACTGAAATAGAAAAACAGCACGGCAGAGATTTAAAAATAAATTTAAAAATAAATAGATTTAAAAATAAATCTTATTTTTAAAACTCCTACCACATATACCTTTCTCTTTTCCTAGAGGTCCTAAAATGTTAAAAAATATTAAGACACTACAAACCTCTTATATTTGTGGAATAGTCACTTCAGCAGTAATACTACAAACTCAATGCAATGACTCTAAAAGTGTTTTTATCTTTTCAGAAAAGACTACACTACTACTCAAACAAAAATATAAAAGTAAGGAATATCAAAGGATAACCACCTGTGGATGAGTGCCAGTATTTTGTTTATGGATTAAAAAAAAATTATACACTGAAAAACCAAGTGAAAATGAGAAGATTCTCTAACCCCTGATCTCCCTAATCTCACTCACAAGAGTTAACCGCAGGTTCATGTGCATACTTCTATATATTTTCTGTGCATATTTTTATTTAACAATATATTTAGAGATCTAACCATGGCAATACATACACTACTAATTCAGTCTTTAAATGTATTATCTCTAGTAATACATTTAGCTATTTTCAATTTTGTTTTTTAGTATTACAAATCATGCAGCAATAAGCTTAATGTGTGCACAAGTTTGAGTATTTTTCTCTGGATAGACACTGATAGACACATACCAATAATTTTAAACAGCTTATTTTAAACAGCAATACAGCCAAATTCCCATCTAAAAGTCATGTGCCTAATACATTCTGTCGAATTTATGAGAGTTCTTCTATCCCCTACTGTATTACATTAACAAGTATGATCAATCTTCTTATTAATTAGAATTAAATTTCCAAATTCACAATCTATCATTACCTGCCAGTTTATAATAAGATTCTCTAATTAAAGATTTTAAAATGAGGAAACTGGTCAAATCCATCCAAAACACTGTAACTAACCTACTTGTTACTGTACTTCACAAATAAGTTAAGCTGATTAATACAATGTCTTATATTTACCATATGAAAGTTCTAGATGTGATTATTTTACAGATTAATCCTTCTACCATTCCTGATCCAGGCAGGTATTAAGTCTGTTATGTTAGTAGCTATTTAAGCCCTGCAGCTCTCCACCCCTTTGCTTTTGTAGTTATAGACAGTAAGATGAAGGAGGGGTGTATCGATGAACATACCTGTATGTTCATTGATACCTCAGAAGTATTATTTTGTTTTTTGTACCAAACTTTAACTTTCAAGGTGGAATGAACGGAAGCAATCATTTCATAAATATACAAACTAATGTCGTGGAGAATCTTTACCATTCCTCATTTTCCCCCTGCAGCTTTACAAGGCACGTATTTGAGCCTGGAAAGGAGGTAAAGCGTTCCTTTCCATTCCTTCCAAGTATTCTATATAAGTTCAATTTGAACAAAGAACTCTTTCCTAGCTGGCAGCTTGACAGCTGATGAGTCCAACACTTTTCTTCATTGTTGGAGGTACAGTATACTGATGCAGAGACATATGCACAGATGTATCACTTAAGCACCAGGAGAGTATGCAGCTGAACACATTTCACCCTGATCCCGGGATGTCCCGCAACAGACAGCATGTACAGTCCAAAGACATGAACAAAGGCAAAAGGATGATTAAAATGAGGCAGTTTCTCTCCAGTACAGACCCACAGTGGACTTAAATAGATAAATAAAACAGGTCTATTCTTTTTGAATTTCCAATGCACAAGTAAAAAGAAGAGTAAATACAAATTTAGACACAAATATCTGCTCAAAATTATGTGACATATTTTCTGCAAATGAGGGATTACTTATATCACATGGAATCACTCAGGCAATAGTATTGATAGACATATTTTGGAGAGTGCGGTCTTTCAGAATTGACTGAACTCATTATGTAGTAGTTAAACATAAACTAAAAATAATTTTTATTAAGTAATTTTTATCTAAAAATAACAGTAAACATGTAGAATTTTAAAATCAAAATCTTACACTAATATTTTTGAGATGTTCTTTATAAATCTGTTACTCATAATTGAGCACAGATTTAAAATTCGTATTTTTTTATATTATGGTTAGGGGAGAAAACAATATTATTAGACCATAAATATGATATTTTTCCACCCACAACACCCAAAATGGAGAGTTAGTAATATGGAATGACTGACAGAAACACAGTATTATATATTCATAATAAACAGTATTATTATTATATACATAAAAATCCTTTATAATTTAAATTTTCATAAGATTTTTAAAATACATGACTTTTGGTCCCTTGGCACATAATCTAACCTTATTCCTCTGAACAGATTCTTTACATAATTCTAATTCCCAGAAATTTATAGTTTAGGCAAATTGTTACGATTTTTGAAGTTTTATTTCCCTGGCTTGAGGGCTAGTACTTGTTCTCAGTGTCATAATTAAATATATCCAATTGAGACTCAACCTTTCTTAGTTCAGCGAAGGTTTTCACACCCAGTCTAATCCCCTCATCCTGTCAATAAATAAAAATGAAGTCTTTTTTTGGCTTTTCAAAGAGTTATATTTCTAAAAATGAAAAAGTATTAACAGGCATGAGAAAGCACCTAAATTACAAAATTTAAATTTATAGTCTGTCTTCAGATTTAATTTTGTATCATGACCTTGAATTTACACAATGACAGATATTGTGTTCACTCATTAAACTACAAATGCTAGACTGCACATTTCTCTTTCTTCTCAAAGTCAATAACATCACTTTGAATAGTTAATATCTTAATTAAACAAGTACTTACTGAGCTCTTACAGTAATCTGCCTATTACACTATATATTTAACACAAGACTGGTAAAATATTGGAATCCAGATGGCAGTACAATCCCATCAGGCAACTACAGAAAATTAGGTTCCATTGTTCAACATTAGGAATAGATTCAGGTGGGGTGAGCTATATCAACTCTGCATCAATTTATTTGGTGGTGGATTCTATGCCATAGATCACAGACTTAGAGGATGGAGGCAAATATCAAAGTTGGCATATAATATAGAAACGATTTTAAATGGAACTATTCAATTAAAAAGTTAAGTGTGACCAAAACAATGGGGAAAAAGAGTCCATTCAAAATAGCATCAAATTATAGGGGTAGCATTATTATGTATGTGGGAAATTTTAACCTCTTACAGTATCTGACAGATTAAGTACACACAAAAAATAGGTTAGGTTATAGAAGGTTTGAATATAATCGCAAATTAGATTGACTTATTAGACATACATTTCTTTTCAAATCTCCATGGAAATTATAAAACTGATCATATATCAATTCACACAGAAAACCACAATAAATTTAGGATTAAATATTATATAAGGCACATTCTCTAACTACAATGCAATTGGAAAACATTTTTTCTAAGGAAGAAATTAAACTCTTGGAAAATTAAAAATAAATTTCATGATGTAAAATTCCAAACTCATATGCAATAGTAGAGACTAGTATAATGGTACCCATCAGCAGGTATCAACCACGGTAAATCTTGTGTCACCTATAACCACAATTGACCATCTTCATATTCCTCTCCCATATTATTTTAAAGCAAGTCCCAGATATCATAATTTCATCTTTAAATATTTTGGTAGAATTCTTGGTAATTAAAAGCAACAGTAACAACAACAACCAATCAAGAAAACTCCTCCTGATTATTCTTGGATCAAGGAAAAAAATCAAATGTGTATGAATGGGAAGCCTATATAAAAACTTTTTCATGTTTTAGGAAAAGATGGCAGGACCCATATTCATCTCTTCCCTTAAATACAATTAGAATGAACTTTGAAGAGTAAAAATAGAGGGATACTGCATCATTTATAAGTTAAAAACTTTCAGATATGCTAGTGCAATAAAAGCAACTTCAAGAATCTACAAGACTAACTTGAAAAACACTTTCTTGAAAGAATAATGTGGTCTAGTGGAAGAGATCCCAGGCCAAAACACATAAAAAGCCAAGTTCAATTTGGATTTCCTTTAGTCATTAAGGATCAATAGAATGTGAGTTTGTGTCTGATAATGGGATCCAGACTGTGACAATTATTAAGAAAAAACTTATAGGAAGTTGGGTTGAACTCAGGGGTTGTTCAAAGAAGCAGTTTTTTATAAACCTTAGCTTATAGCTTCTTTGTCAAAATGAACCCAAAGACTCAGGTATGTGGGCATCTATGAAAAGCACCACCATGGAAAGAAGGACATGTAATGGGACCGCCACTGATGTGGTGTGCAAGTAACTTCAAGAAGAAACACCAGGTACAAAAATCAAGTACGGTGGCTTCGAAACCATAAAGGTAATGAAATTTCTCTGTGCAGAATAATCCCCAAAGGGAGCAGGAGCATTCAAGAGTAGATTTGACAATGTAGAAGATAACTTTGGTAATGTAGAAGGTAACCTTGAGTAAGTGTTCTACATGGAAAGAAAAGAAAACTAATGCGAACAACTGATGGACAAAAATGAGATATATACGATAAACAGAAGAATTTCTTTAGCTAAATTGCTTAATGTGTACATCAAAAATGTCCGTGGGGCTGGGATGTCAGGGTGAACAGGTCACCAGGCAAAAATTAATGAAAAAAGAAAACTCAGACACATCTTGATTTAAGCTTCAAAGATAAAGAAGATCCTACAAGTAGGCAGAAACGCCCCCACTCATCAAAAGTTGCACAGAATAGTTGAACTAGGCTTGACTTCTCTTCAAAATTAATTGTTAGGCAATGATAAATATCAATAAAAACCAAAGCGTTTTGAGGAGAAAAGTTATTCACAAGAAATCCATACCCAATCATGTTGCTCAACTAAGATAATAGAAATTCATTTTCAGATATGTAGTGACTCAGAAAGATAAAGCCACATAGCTCTCCAGAGGGGGGGGGGGGAACAACACTCAAATAAGTACTCTAATAAATGAATCAAAATTAAGGAATGGTTAAAGAGCAATAAAGATAACTGATGATGTGCACAGAAACTATTTAAATTCAGGTATTAGTCTCAAACATAACTGTTATATTATAAAAAAGAATGCAAATGTCAATGATAATTACAAAAAACATAAAAAAGTAAAACTATTAAAATAATTTGAAATTCAAACTCCTGATATGAAATTCAAGAACTTTTCCACAAAAATGAAAGAAAAGGCAGTAGTGAGTGGTAAGAATTAAAATTGTACACTGTGTTATTTATATAGGAAGCGTGAACAAAACGGGTTTATTCTCATAGTCAATATTAAGGAAAATATATACTTGGCAATGTTTCTAAATTTTTTTCAAGTGTTTAACAGGAAAATTAAAATCAGGATCATTACTTTACAAATCACAATAGAGTAATAAAATATTAATGTATATAATATGCAGAGAAAAGGAGGAAAACAAGAATACCCTTTGATGTAGCAATTAGGCTCTTATGCTAATACACTAGATAAAACTGAAAACAACCCAACTACTCATAAATGAAAGCATGAACAAAAACACTGTGGTGTATTCATGCAATGAAATATTATATGGCAATGAAAATTAATAAACTAACATGGATTGATACACATGGCCATCAACAACAAAATGTTAATGAAAAAAACATTTCAGAAGAACATATTATGATTCCATTTATCTGACTGTCATAAACAAGCAAAAAAAGAAATATATTTTTTAGCAATAGATGAGATATGTGATAAAACCAGCAATAAAAGTTAGATAATAATTATCACCTAGAAAATAAGGTAGGAATTTTTCCTCAGGAAAGAAGTCCAATAACAAAGACATGTAAGGGGCTTCGAAGGTATTAGCTGAGGCTTTTTTTTCTTGTTTGGTGTAAACTTGCAAGTATTAAGCTTTTGTTGTGTGTAAAATATTATTTCATAATGTAAAAAAAATTTAAAACATCAGAAAAATGGTATTTCACATTTTAAAAAACAGACATTTCTACTGTTATGTAAAATATTTCCAATTACAGGAAAAGATTAGAAACTCCCTGAACACTAATCTAGCAAAACTGACAAACTTCATTAAAATTACAGTTAAAAAATACTACATACATAAATATTAGGAAAAACAATCTATTAATTTGTATATTATACATACACTCAAGATTGAAGATTTTATTGCAGAAATCCAATGATAGTTCAATATTGAAAATTTCATAACTCACCTGTACATCAAAGCAAAATATTATCTAAACAAAGGATGCCAAAGGTTATTTAATAGAATGAAACATCCATGCTTCAATCGAAAAAAGATTAATTAATAAAGAATTCCAGAATATCTCTACTTTTGGATATCTCATATGGCCCCTTTGTTACGCCATACACAACAAAGAAGTCTTAATCTACTTCTATTACCAGTACAGACTTTCTCAGAAGATTACACCTCAACTTGACATAGGGTTCTTGCTTCTGTAGAAGAGTGCCCTTCAAATTGGGACATATACACAAGATTCTCCAATAGGGAGAGATATTTAATTTATGGATTGACACTGCCTCCTACTCCCTCGCTCCATATATCAGGCAGTCCATATGTGAGACAATGTGGAGGGACAAACAGTAGAATCCTCATTAGCCTCTGACCAGCAGAACCTTAATCATACATTAGACTCTATGTACTAATGTCAGTGTGTGTCTAGGTTAAGTGGATTTAAAGATAATATCTAATTTTAACTAAATTATCTCTCACAAAAAGGATAAGAAAATTAGATTCCTTCAAAGAAACCAATTTGAATAAAGCAAGCAAAAATAAACAAGAAAATGGCAGAGCTTACACTTCTCACATAAGCTCATTATCACCAATACTAAGAAGTAAAACAATGGCAGCTCAGTCAGATATGAAAGTAGGCCAAAAGACATATCAATTATCAAAAGAGCTATCTGACCTGTGAGTTTTCATGCCCTGACTTTGATGATGAACCTTGTCCTAGGCTAATGTGGTACTTTTATGTTACTGAAGATTTGCCAAGATATTCCAAGTATCCAACATTTGAAGACAAACCTCTACATTGTTCTCAGCAATATTTTTCAAGTCATTGAAACTTAATCAAAACTTCATAGTTTAAAAATATATATCATTTCAAGTACATGTATTGATAAATATTTACAGGAGTCCTTCAAAGGCCAAATTCCATCTCACCGGGGAAACATTTCTTCATTTTGTCATGATAAAAATGGCTACTAAGTTAATACATGAAAAACATGGCAACAAAACAAAATACTGTTGGTAGTTAACAATAAGAAAACACTACTGAGAAGTTGAAGAAACATGGATTCAAGAAAATTATACTGTGTGGGAGGTTTTCTATATAGCTGAGCTCAAGTACAGATGTTTCTAAGATATCTGAGCTTATAGTATTTACTAGACTCTCTTTCAAAAATGAAAATCATGAAGAACCACTTTTTGATGAATCATTAAAGGAAAGCTATACCAGAGAAGATATAGTCTCATAAGTACATGATTTTTTTTAGGAAAAAACTTTTCAGAAAAACATGTTAATTCTACTTAAAGCCACAATGAAGAAGTTGAGCTACTTTAACTGGGAAGGGAAAGAGGTGTGTGGAGGGAATAGAGGAAGATGAAAGAGAAAGGGGGTAGAAGAAAGAAAAAGGGAAAGTAGTTAAGGGGGAGAGACAGAAAGATTAGTAAGATTATGTGAAAATCATTTATTGCATCATTTACAGGCAGGGTAATGCAGCAAAGAAGCTGAAGTCGGAAGTGCCCAAAATGCTACAAGATGATTTCAATGTGGTCAATTATATAATAACAAGATCTCTGAAATACAGTGAAATCTTTAAATATATTCCATAATGAGGCACAAAATATTTTGTACCACAGAGGTTGAATGGCTATCTTAGTAAAGAGGACTTAAAAGTACTGCTGATCTTGAGAAGTTGCATACTTTACTTTTCAATCTTCTGGCTTTTCCCTGTGATAACATTAGGTGATGAGCAATATCTTACCTAACAGATAATTCAGAAAACCAAACAGACACCTAATCTACCCTTAAAGTAAGGTGAAATTTTAACAATGAAGAGAAAATAATTACTTTTAAAAAGGATCTCGTGCTATCAAGAGATTTTTTTAAAAAGAATGTTTTCTTAAAAGGATTTCCTTGCATCGTGATTTTGTTGCTGAAAATACTATCTATGCACATACCTCCTATCATATATTAAAACTCTCATCTACACTGAAGTAAAAAAAGGAATTTTCCAAACTATTTAAAAATATCCCCCAAATTCTGTGGGCTCTGAACCCTTTAAAACTT
Organism: Hipposideros armiger; assembly: GCF_001890085.2. Lineage (NCBI taxonomy): Eukaryota > Metazoa > Chordata > Mammalia > Chiroptera > Hipposideridae > Hipposideros > Hipposideros armiger. Next base: position 2,036,492 of record NW_017731544.1, on the reverse strand, counting down.
GTATATTAATAGTTTCATACTTAACGTCACAAGAATAGTACAAACAACTCATGTTCTCACTCAATGCAGATACGAATATGCCAATTGTTTTTAAATTCATCATTTGCTTTATCAAATTCTCATTCTTTCTTAATCCCCCCCACTCTTGAGGCGCACACCTCCCACACCCCCAACACCCACATTTTCCTGAACCATTTAAAATTATTTCTCCTTCCCCTCCCCCACAAAAAAAGGAGACACTTTTCAAGAGTACAGTGCAGTTATTTTGTGGAGTCCCTCTATTTAGTTTCTGATGTCTCACTATAAATTAGATACAGAAAATGAACTTTTGGCAGGAATAACACAAAAGTGAATGTGTATTCCAGTGCATATAGGAGGTACACTGTATCAATTTGTCCCATTGATGGTACTGTTAACTTTATTTTGTTAAGTTTGGGATTAGGAGGTTAAATCACTATGAAGTTATTCTTTTCCTTTTGGAAATTAATAAGTAACTTATGGCAGAACACTTTTAAGGCTATGTAAATATCTTGTTCCTTATCAAATTTTCACCCACTAGTTTTAACATCCATTGGTGATTCTTGACTGAATCAATTATTACTATAATGGTGATTTTTCTTAACTCCATTATCCCTTCTACATTTTATTAAGCTGGAATTCATTCTACTATAAGTGAGCTCTTTCCATCCTCTTTTTTATTCATTTATTTATACACCACAGACTCAAAGATATTCCATAAATATTATATTCCTATTACTTATTCTAATGCTCAAATCGTCCCAGATTTGGCCAGTGGGAGTCCTTTCAAGCCAGCATCCATATCCGTTGATCCCTATAAATTTGTGCACTCCTTGCTTTATAGCACAAGATATAACTGACTCATCATGTATTTCCCTTGTTCTTGCCTTAGACCCACCCTTTTCTCCAAGGAACACTGCTTCTTTATGATGAGGAATGGTGTTTAGAAATCAATGTCTGCACCCCAGGTGTGCTGAGTGCTGATACAGAGGTATCTTTGTTTCCAGGCCCTTTCAATATACATAAGAAATGTAAACATATGCATTCATGTGTGTATAAATCTATTTCTGTATCTTTATAAAAGCATGAAATCATACCAATAACTGATACAGCCAATTTAACGCCACAGTTCTCCCTTTTCACATTTTTAACTCTCTTCTCTGATGAGAAATCTGTTTTTCTCAATAAAATTACACATTTGCTCAATCCTATAGTAAACAAACCTTCTAGAATTCAATATAATTTTTACATTTTACTTTTGTCTTTAGATCAATGATATACATTTGAACACAGGTTCATTTATTTCTGTTTGTGTATTCCATTTTAGGTTTATATTCTCCCACATTCTTGTTGATTTTATCTTTTAAAATTTGTTATTTACTTATTCTAATTGACTATGAATCTATTTTCAGTATTAAAACTAAATTGTGGGTTACTGCTACAGCAATGATTAGAGGTAATTTACGTGACACATTTTCTTTGTTCTTTTATTTTGTTTTTAAATTACTTTGGGTATTTAGAAAGGTATGTATTTTTTTTCTGTTGGTTACAATACCTTAATCCCATTTTCTTATTATTTTATCATCTAGTAAGTCAACTTGTATGTTCTCACAGCCAACTATTACTTTTACAACAATCAAGTTTTTTCTACTTTTCTCTTTACCTCTTCCTTTATAAGTTGCACTATTTTTATTTTGCAAGAATATATAAGATTTACATATTCTTCTTTCACCTTTGTTGCTACTTATATTTTAGTCTTAGATCTATAATTAAATATATTTAATACCGTGATCCTTCTGCAGATGTTTTATTAGTCAACTCTGAGCTGGGTAAATATCATGCTGTAGTAGCTTCCTCATGAAGGATTCATGTGTATAGTGTTCTCTGAGTTTTGCATGTTTAAAATGTTTTTCTATGGTTGGACTTGAAGAACAGCTTTATATAAAATTCTTGGCTCATTTTTTTTTTCTCTGTAGTTTCTGGAAAGCACTGCTCCATTGTTACTTTGCTTTGTATGTTACTACTTAAGTCTGTGCCAATTTAATTCTCCTGTCCTGTAGGTTATTTGATCTACCTACCACCCCACCCCGCCCTGGAGGCTCAAGTCTAAGTTTTTACAAGAATATGACTCAAAATTGACTGCTTAAGATCAATATCCCCAGATATTCTACAGTCCTTTCAACATGTAGATACAGGTGTTCTTTTATTACTGGAAAAAAATGATAGTTTTAAACATTATTTCTAATTGTTTAGTTTTTGTAATTCAATTATACATATATATTGTCTCTTTTTACCTCCTTTTCTCTAGTTGGTTTCACTTCTTTAATTCATTTTATTTTTTCTTGATTATTTTTCTCCCCTTCCTCAACGACTTTTATTAATTTTTCAGTTCAGTCCACTCCCCCTTAGACATCTTGAAATTTAAAATTTCTAAGGTGATTTCTGTCTTTGTCTTCCATATGTTTCTTGGGTTCAGTCAACTCTTCCCATTTCTTCCTAGGTTTCTTGGTAATTTAGTCGGTTTTTAGGAATAATTTGTTTTGCTTTTAAATTCATGAATCTAGTTGGGTTTTTCATGTCTCTGAATGCTTGTTTGAGGTTATTTCATTTAGTTTGTAGAGCTGTATTTACAGTTTTCTTCTGCTGTGTGGTTGTTTTCTTTTGGCGTGGGGGTTTCATCTGCTGAGGTATTTTGATTCTCATGTTTTTTTATGGTGGCTTTCCATAAATTTAAGAAGCTTTCATCTATTATGACTCTGACTTTGGGATGGCTCACAAGATTCCTATTTCATGATCTTCTTCTTTTGTTAGTAATTATGATTTATTTAATGGATGATTTTTTTTTTCTTTTTTGGTTGTGATGGTAAGTAGGGTGGTTGTGTGTCCTCTAATTTGGGGATTGGCTTTCTGTTTTCTCTTGCAGGACCTTAAATTTCCCCCTTTTGCTTCTTTTTCCTTCACCATTCCATTTCCAAAAGGTGCCTTCCCTTCTCTTTAACTTTCTTCTCCCTCAGATAAAAAATATCTTTCAAAGTCTGCCATCTCAAATCACATGCACTTTTAAGCTCAAAACACTGCTCTTATCTACCAGGACTCTTTTGTACTTATGGTGTGGTTTCTCTTTCTGATGGTGATTTTAAAGCAATCCAAGTTTCCTCCACAGTTTTTCAGAACTTCCCTTGTTCTCCATAAATGCTTGTGTCAAGAGAGAGAAGTCTCTTTGCTGGGATTTGGTGCTTACTTTTCCACTTACAGAAAACCTGAAGTTTATAGTATTGTCTTCTAGTTATGTTGAGGGTATGGATTTTGTACAGTTTTATTTGTTCTTGTTGATCTTTACTGATTTTGGAGGATATATAGAGAGGTTTGGATTAGGCTTACCTATTATTATCCTTACTTGCCCAGAAATTGATTTGAATCTTTTTATAAAAAAATGTAAAAATGGGGCCGGCTGAGTGGCTCAATTGGTTAAGAGCTCGCTCAAAGGTTTGAGCTCTGAGCAACAGCGGTTTGAGTCCGGCCCGAGCTGAGCTGCCAACAGGTGGCAGGATGGCTCAGCTAAAAAAAAAAGTGAGTGTCCCAAAATTTATAAAACAAACAAAAAATCCTGATTATGCAAGGTGAAAATCTGCAATAAATTTCAACAGAAAAACACTGCATAACTGACAGAAGGAATCTGAAAAAGGAGGATCATGATTTCTTAATGATGCAGTTGTTCCATTTTCATCCTTGTATCATTCTTCCTTTGATGGAAAAGCAAGTATTAAAATAAACTGAATATAGGGCCGGCCGAGTGGCGCGATGGTTAAGAACTCGCTTGGGATGCCAGAGGGCCCCGGTTCGGATCCCACATATGAGGGCCAGTG
>NW_017731544.1:2025530-2030583 GCF_001890085.2 Hipposideros armiger | reverse complement strand
CGAGTATATAACAAACTCTGTATTTTGAGTGGAAATGTTAGGGGGTCGTCTTATACGCCCAGTCGTCTTATACGCCGGCAAATACGGTATGTAATAAAATGGATATGCTTGCATATGAACAAAGTATTTCTGGAATTAAATAAAAAAAATAGTGATTACCTTCATAGTGGAGACTTTCTCACCCTTTATGTTATTTGAATTTTCTTTTCTTTTTAAACAGTGTTCTTGATTATGTCTTCAATAAAAAGGCTAATTATAAATAGCAAATCAATTAAAAGGTACAAGATTTAAAGTGGATGAAGAGATAAATTAACAGAATAGGACAGAGAAAGCCATTATCCAATATAAAAAGGTAGCATTTCAAGTAAGTGTGGGAAACAAATAGCTTATTCAATAATTAATTCTGGGATAACAATTCATTATTGAAAAACAAAAATTAAATTTCTACCAAATGCTATCCAGACTAAATTAATTTCCAGGTGAGTTAAGAGATTCAAATATAAATTAAAAAATACAGGATAAAAACAGATGAAAATACACGTTATGTATTTTTAATATTAAAGTGGGTAAGGCCCTTCTTAGCATAAGTGGGCATGAAAACAAAGAAAATAATATATTTACCTCATGAAACTTTAAAAGCTTGTATAAGGCACCAAGTAAGATAATGCTAAATGATAAACAATAACCTGGAAAAAAATTTCATATATATGTATTTATATACATAAGTATGTTATGATCTTAAACTATTTCAAGTCATTGTGGAAAGGATCAGTATTAAAACATTTTTTAAAAATCAGCAAACAATATAATTTTTAAAAAACAAAGGAATACACTGGTACAACCTTTCTGGAGGGAACTTGACAATATGCATTAAAAGTGTAAAAAATGAGTATCATTTGATTTCAGAATCTTTCCTCTAAGTAAACAAACATGTTATTCAAAGATGTATTCAAAGATTTCCCTCCCCCCCCCCCAAAAAAAATCAAGCTGTCCGTCACTATTTAATGGATGAGAAATAACGTAATTGTCCAACAGAGAACTGGTATACTAAGTTTTATGCAAGATAATTCTATATAGCCCATAAAAATGATGTTGTAAAAGAATACTTACTAACAAGTAAGAATATATGATACTATAATAAAAATTCTTTTAAAAATGCAACGGAGAGTAAGATTCTACTTAAATAAAATATACATTTCATAATTAAACATATGCAAAGAAAATAGTCTTAAAGCTATGTAACAAAATGTTGACAATAATTAGTGTAAGTATAATAGTATGTGATTTAAAAATTTTTTCACTTTTAGTTACTAAATTTTCTACAGTAAATGTTTTATTTTATCAAGAAAAAATAAAGCATAGGTAGAGAAGTTATTCCTTCTGAGTCTAGAGTGAGAAGAAAATGAGTTAAGATATAGATCATTTTGAAGTGGTAGGAAAAGTAGTGTAAAAAGAAATCATACATGCTAATTTATATTTTCTTAGTATATCAGAAGGATATCTAAAAAGAGTACAGAATGCAGCAGTGGGAACTGGGGAATATTAAGCAAGATGACAATCTTTAAAGCAGCTTTTTTAGAAAAGGAGAATGTGGTCATTTCTTGAGGTGGTACCCAGGTAGTAGCAGTGTTATCTGGAGAGAGATTTAGTTTAAATTGGAAGGAAGAAGATTGGGGGAGACAGGGTATGTATGGATAGGAGCGACAGAACAGGTAATAGGGAGGAAGAGAAGAACAAAGAGGAGATGGATGAGAAAAAGAGTAGAGAGAGAAGAAATGAATTGGGAAGTATGAAAGAAGGGAGTAAAGGCATAGGAAGGAAGAAAAGGAAGACTGAGCAAGAAGAAAGCAAGGCAGAGTGCTCTGAGGAAAGGTTTAGGATATAAGACAGTTTAATAAAAATGAAACGGGTTTTCTAGAGTCTGCAGTGAAATGTTGTGGTTAGCCAGAAAGCAGTGACTGCAGGAGAAGGGTATAGACTTGAGGTGGTTGTACAGTGAGTAGAAATAAATTATCCTTTATAGGGTGAAGGTTCTAGATGAAACTTGGATACTGGCACATGAAGGGTCCGCAAGATGTAAAATCCCTATACTAAAATGTACTATACTTCAAATATGTGTAGACTTATTTCTAAATGATTATAAAAGATAATTTATTATATTTCTTTTTTAAAAACTTAATAAAATATACAAATTCCAAGAAAAAAGTATAGGGATGGAAAATTACAACTTTCAAGCTGAAATGGAAAAAAGAATGGCACTTGTGGTGATAAGTCCTCTGGAAAGCTGAGAGAAGAGAGCATAGATATTATTATGCTAAATTATTTAAGACCAAAATATTAGCTAAGTAGGCAGAATATTATGGAATTCCTTTTCAGGATCAGTTCTACCACATAATATATTAATTAATTTCATTACTGAATAGCTGTACTTTGCTTTCTGACCTCAGACAGTGAAACTGAAGGTTCTGGCCAAATGAGGAAGAAAAATCTATTACCCTCAGGGGAGCTGCTCTTGTTTAACCAATTAAAGTACACAGGACTAATGCCCTCTACCATTAGAATAACACCATCAGAACAGAGAGCACACTTGGAGCTCTCCCTGGTGCTGCAATTGGCCCTGGCTGTCTGAGACCTAACTTAAGAACTAGTTTTTCTAATCACCAAATCCAAGTTTACTACTTCTATGCTGACCTATCTGTCTGAATTCTCACTAGCTTTATTTCAGCAAACTACACACTTGTGCCTCTGCAAGTGAATTCTTTCAAACTTTATTAGGAAATGCATAAAATATAGCAATAGAGCAAAGGGTTCTATTCTAGGTCATTTGTGTAAGATGTTTTCTTTATATTTCCCAATAATTTAAAGAAGTAATTAATAACCAAAAAATAAAAGTATAACAGTACTAATGAATCCAAATACAAGTGTTTGTGTGTGTGCGTGCACACACACACACACACACACACTAGATTAATCATATGCTACATAGTCAGCTAAATATCTCTAGGATTTAATCTTCCTAGAAAAAAAATTCACCTTTGAGCTTACTTTATTTTATTGCTCTACCTATTCTTACAAAATCTGTAAAACTTTAGCTGGTTGCTCTCCTTCTGCTCTATAATTGACAGAAATTATTCCACCGCCTAAATATTATACATTTACTTCTTAAAAAAGAAACAACTTACATTAGGAATCCTTCTAGAGTCTAAGTACCTACCATGAACTAAGGAGGATAACCAGAATTTCCTAAATCACAATGTATAAATCACCAAGATTAACTGTTTTGCATTTAGAAAATAGCTACTATTTATTTTATTGGGGAAAAATAGATGGGTTTGGTTTTTTTTTTGGTTGCACTTACTCAGAATGTGCAACAAAAGTAAAACCCACAAAAGAATCAAGCTATTGCAATGTAAAAGTTCATTTGAATGACTTGGGCATTCCAATAGACACCATGATTTTAATAAAGTTACAAGGGAAGGGCCGGCTGAGTGGCGCAATGGTTAAGAACTGGCTTGGGACGCCAGAGGGCCCCAGTTCGGATCCCACATATGAGGGCCAGTGACACTGCCCTCTATAGCTAAGATGNGAGGGCCAGTGTTCCCCTTTCCCCAATTCCCCAGCACTGTTCCCATCCCCCCAATTCCCCAATAAAAATCTTTAAAAAAAAAAATAAATAAAAAAATAAATAAACTGAATATAGAAAGACTTTTGAATCAATATATGACAAACTGTTAAACTGACATTTCTTTTTTTAAAAAAAAATGAAGCTTACTGTTCTCATTAAATAGTATTCAGTCATTCATTCAACAAGAAGTTATTAAATATTCACTATGTGCCAAGCACTGTTCTAAATGCTTGGAATACTTAGTAAACAAAGCAGGCAAATATCCCCATCTACATGGGGCTAAAATCCTTATGGGGGTAGGAGACAAACATTGAAATTAATAATATACTTTTTAAAAAGATCACAACAGCTTTTTATATGGTTAATAAATGAAATTTATAATATGGTTTATTTCACTTTTACATATCAAAAATTTCCTTTCGTATATTTCTAACTACACTTAGGTTATACATTAAGGAGTATGCTCCCAATGGTCCATTTTTAGGAATATAATTATAGTCTGAAGAACACAGATGTCTAGAGGATATCAGCAAGAGATCCTGGAAATAAAGTTAGATGGAACAGCTTATGAAACAATGAGTTGTCTCTCCTTGGAGAGTGAATAATAAGTACATTTATAGGTATAAGAGGAATCATTCCATTTTATTAGGTTTTTATTGTTTGCTTCAAGTATATGTGTGAGAAGAAGGATTGTATAATGGTATTAAGCAGCCAAAAATGAGAGCTGCATTAATGTTTGTTGGCTGATATCTAGCATTCAAGAACCCTACTATTTGGGGAACTCCCCAAAGTAATGAGCAGCCGAGTCTGGCCTCACTAAAGATGCTAAAAGGGTGGAAAAGTCTTTTCTCCACTTCATGGTAGCTACAACATGGACATACAAAAAAGTATGATCCAAATGGAACTTTGAATTTTTAGGGAATAACAACAGGTTATTTATAGTAGTAACTGCAGGAGTTGAGAGAATTGGTTTTCCAGGCTTCCTGGAAATTCCTTTTCTTCAGAAATTAGCCAGGGCTGAGTTATGTTGTTTGCAAATAGTTACAGTTTATAACCCAGTAATCTACTTCTAGAAATTTATCCTATATTGCATATTGGCAAAGAATAGGATAAGGATGTGTAACATTACAGTAGCTTGTAACAACAAAAGACAGGGAAAAAAACCTACATGTTGAAACAATGGGAAACTATTGTTTTAGATTCTTAAATTGGATTACTATATAACTATAAAAAAATATATTAGATCTGTGTATGCTGATACGTAATAAAGAAGAATGTAGAACAATACTGTATATGGTATATTTCTATCTACCGTATTTGCCGGCGTACAAGACGACTTTTTGGCCCTGAAAAATATGCCTCCAAGTGGGGGGTCGTCTTATACGCCAGGTACACTTCAGATAGACTGCCCATAGTGCTTGCCCCATG